>NW_013668262.1:0-7636 GCF_000517525.1 Limulus polyphemus
AGCAATCTTATCATAGTCAAACGAGAGGGTGGACAACTCGTGCTGTCACTTAGGTTTCTACAGCTTATTGCCATGGTTACCAGATAGAAACAGTCTGACTTATCGATAGTTTCTTTATTCTCTCGAGAGAATGGAAACTTTTGAAACCATTAGTCGAAAGGCACGTGCTCACGATAGCTAAAAATGGCCATAAGATAACACTCGCAATGACGCTTATATAAACAGAAACAACGTTCTTCGTTACATAGAATTTCCACCCTGTCTCCGTTGACCAAGGCCTGACAAAAAAAAAACCCAGTCGATAACTGTTTTCATTTGAAAATTAACGGATGTACAGTAATGTTGAAAAAACAGCCTCAAAAGTCTCTATTTGATCGTTCGGAGAAAAATAACAGCTAAAACTTGCAGAAGATGTATTTCTTCTTTAAATAAATATTCATCAAAATAGTTTACCTTACACGGTTAAACAATATATATATATGACGAATATAATTTAAATCTAAAAGGGAGCGTATGTAATCCGCCGCTGTACACAAGGATAGAGGGGGCAGGGGGACAGGTCCCCTCCAATAACTATGCATAATGTAATGCTGCTTATTTTTATGTGATGAATGTACGTAGGGTGATATAATTATATATATATATATATATATATATATGTAAGATGCGTGTGCCCTCCCCTCCAGGTAGCAGTCAAACTTAAATTTCTGTACCTGGCCCTGTAGCTTTAGGGTACATCCCCTCCAACGTATAACCCAAGTTTAATGACGTTTTTTTTTATCTTCTTGTATGATAAATTATTGTTAAATATTCTCCTCACAAATTAGCAATAAACTTCCTATGTTAATTACTTGTGTTGCTATGATCCTTTGTAAGTGGTGAGAAGATTAATCACAATTATCGTTTGTTTGTAGCTAAGAACAAACCTACATAATGGGCTATATGCCTACCTCTAGTATGAAGCCCGGTTATGGGGGTTATAAGACTTCAAACTTACCGGTATGCCACTGAGGGGGAGGGGGCTAATCGGAATAATCGAAAATTGGACATTAGAGTTGTTGTTCTTGGATTTCGCACTAAACTATATACACAGGGTTTTTTGTATTGTAACGGGACACGAACCTCGGATCCACAGTCTGGCACGCTAATCACTCAGACTTGATTGGAGTCAAACGATCAAGAGTTCGATTATAATTTTTCATAATCGATTATAACCGATTACAAGATTACTTTCTCGAGACATGTTGTTTTTTATACTTTTGCTCTAATCCTTGTTTCTCAACCTCGTCGCAAGGATGTCAGATGATTATGTAATAAATAAAACATAATTAAGACTGGTATTCCTATTGGTTAATAGTCACCAAATCCAACCAATCTGAGCTTTTGTTAGATAATTAAAGGCCTGAAACAATAATTGGAATTTATTCTGTCTGAAACAAAAGTAGCACGAGCTTATCACTTGAAAATTATACTATACAAAATAAAATCCGATCATAAGATATCTTTGCTCAAGTTTTAAGCCATGAATTTTTCGCATGTTTCTTTACTACGTATTTATTCTGGACAGTAAAACATCTCAAATATAAACAAGATGGAATCCTCAGTAGTCGCGGCACTTGAAATTATTTTAGACACGATTAAAGTAAATTAATCTACGATACCTTTTTTCCTTTTTATTAGCGATATTTTTGTACAACAGCAGTACTAAGCATGGTGCGCAGGTATACATGATTCGGTTTTATTACTCGTCAAGACCTCTACCAGCCTACCCTCAAATTGAATGTCTTATGGGCAAGGTTAGTGTAAATTAATCTATGAGACCTTGGACGTGGTCAAATATATCAATCGAAAGGGTTTGACTTCCTGAGTCCAAAACTGTAATTAGACCTCAAATCGGTCGAAAGATGACGGAGCTATGAGCTAAAAGTTTGTCCTTGAAGAACAACAACAAGAAAACTCAGAATCATTCTATGATCCACTATGCCACGGCTAAAAAAAGATTTACAAACAAACACAACTAACCAGCAATGGTTTTATTTCAACCATTAAATATTATTTAAAAAATGTGGTTAACCTATTATAATCTTAGATCGATCGGTTCTGATGATCCAATCAATCATTTATCTTAATATTTCAAACAATTTCCAACACTAGTAACTAGGCTTTACAGTGTTTGTTGTTAAACAGAAAGCTACACAATGGGCAGTCTATACAAAGCCCACATTAGGGTACAGCGTTAAAAACCTTCAGACTTTCCGCTACGCCACTGGGAGAAGCTTTATATATTGTTAATTTATTTCTTTTAGAGCAAAGTCACATTGGGTTATCTGCTGTGTTAACCTCGGGGAATCGAACCCCGGATTTTAGCGTTGTAAGTCAGTAAACTTACCGGGGGACGGCATTTTATATTGCAAAACATAGAGTTTCTCTAAACTGCTCTATACATTGCGGGTATCGAAACCTAGTTTTTAGTATTATGTACCTTCAGACTTACCACCGCATGAACTCGAACGTCGGATTTCACTATTGTAAGTCTGGAAACATAAACTACATTTGTGTAAATTGTGTGTTTGTCTTTTACCCATAATATCAAAACATGAATAATAATAATAATATATATATCTTAATTTCAATATATAAAAATTGACAGCACAAGTTTCTTATTTTTAGTAAAATTAACTGTTGGTCAAGTGTTTTCAAGTTTAGACACGAAAAAAAAAGGATTCTTTAGAATATACTATAGAAAACAAAAAAATATTAAAAGTGTTGTTATTGTGGCTTTTTCTAGAAGTTTGGTTTGTTTTGAATTTCGCGCAAAACTACGCGAGGGCTACCTGCACTAGCCGTCCCTAATTTAGTAGTGAAAGACTAGAGGGAAGGCAGCTAGTCATCACCACTCACCGCCGACTCTTGGGCTACTCTTTCACCTATTAATAGTGGAGATGACAGTCATATTATAACGCCCCCCACGGCTGAAAGGGTTAGCATGTTTGGTGGGACAGGAATTCGAACCAGTTTTATAGAAGGTCCCCCGGTGGGACAGCGTTACGTTTACGGACATGCAACGTTGAGATCCGGGGTTCGATTCCACGCAGTGAACACAGCAGATAGCCCAATATGGCTTTGCTCTAAAATAAACCAATCAGCTTTCTAGAAGTAATTTAGTGCCCTATATTCGTAAGTGACGTCAAAAAGGGGTGCCTTTATTATTATTAATATACTGACTGTAACTTGCGTCTACGTTTTCTCTCTATATTTAAGACGTGAGAAGTGAAAAATTAATTTAACTTTACTTTCTCTGTTTCACAGATATGACAATGCTGAACCAACAGTCCTTATATCTTCACCTAGTGGCAACAACGGTAATTAATATTTTTGGCAATGCAGTAATATCAAGATATACGCAATAACTTAATATAATATTAAAAATCAACAAAGGTGATATTTTATTTCTTCCTACTAACATCATGTTAAAGATAAAAATTTTATAGATAATGTTAAATTTGATATTATCATGTTTCAAATGTTATTATAAAGTTAAAAAGCATTCAAAAACTATTCACACTTTTAATTGATAACATATGTGTGTGTGCTTTACAAAATTAATATTGTTTATTCTATTAATTCTTTATTTAATATCTATAAAAGAGGTACATTTTGCAAAACACATATATTTGTATATATATATATATACGTATTTAACAATATAGCAATATATTGTCAACAGATGGCGGTACAGACTAACTCAATATGAGAGATTCCTTGTTTTTGTTTATAATTAAGCACAAAGCTACACAATGAGCTATCTGTGCTCTGCCCACCACGGGTATCTAAATTCGGATTACAGCGTTGTAAGACCTCAGACATACCACTGTGCCACTGGGGGAGGGGGCGCGAGAGATTGCAGTAAGGTTAAAAATGAAAGTTAAAAGTCACTTCTTAACTTGCAAACGTGTTGCAAAGGCTTATAAAACAAAATATAACATTTTGAGTGAATAATTATCATTAATAATCAGGCTTTATATATAAAGAATACTAGTCCTAAAATTATACGAAAACAAAAAAGTTAAGACTTTACCAATTATTATCATTTTATTACTAGTACTAAAGAAAAGTACAGGATAAAAAAAATCACTATTAAGCCACATTAATTACCTAACAAAAAGCGTTTGCGTCAAACTTTTCCGTTCAAAGTATATTCACTCCCTATAAATGTAATGAAAGGGATAATGAGGTAAAACATTAACTAAATGAATATAATTAAAACAACATAAAAACTTTTCAGTATAACTAAACCCTAAAATACAAATAATTCAATTTATTACTTACTAGATTAAAAAGTCTTATTATCATTTTTCATTTTTAGATATCTTATCGATTACTAGATGGATGACATTTCGAAAAGAACTCAATGTGTGGACAAGCAGAAAACTTATAATGCTACAACTTTTTTTTACATTATGATAAGGACATGAACCAGTTTGAAATTCGTTTGTTTATTTTAATATTATTGTTCATCATAAAGCAACGCTGCATTTTTATAGAATGCTTCAGATATTTTGAATATACTTTTACGAAGATAAAAATGTAGAATTTTCAGATAGGAATAATGTGACGTAAAAGTACGTGTGAAATTCCCGTTAGGGTTAAATTTTACATAAATTATCATAGAGCATTGAAAGAAAAATAATATCTTTCTACTGAATTTGAGAAAAACCATACGTATTTTAGAAATTTATTAAAATAGGAATGTACACGAAACCAACGTTTATGCTTAGTAGATATAAAGTTTTAATATTTAGTGATTTTATGTATTATGTTAAATTTTATACCTTTAAAAATAAATAAATAAAATTTAAACGAAAAAAAAAGTTAAGACTTTACCAATTATTCTCATTTTATTTGTTACATAATAACAGTTTGTGGAATTTTTTTAAATGTGCATATATTTTGATTTTTACAACTAGTTTTAAAGGCAACATATCAACCTCCAAAAATTAATTTTTTTGAGATAATTTCTCTACAAAAAAGCAAAGAACGCATAGGTATGCCCCTCATTTTTCTTATAAAACGTTTCCTAGAGGGCAGCACTATTATGCTTATCTTATTTTATGTATAACACCATAAAAAGAAGATATAAATGAGCATGTGCCACTTTACAGGAATCTTATTAAGCAATTCTCACCTATGTATGAAAAAAAATGTTAGTATATTTGGTAAAAAAACTTTAAAATAGTATTTCTGTTTTTAGTTTCGCACTTAGATTTTTAAAGCCTAATGTGTTTGTACTTATTTACAACGGACTAAGTTAAAGACTCTCAGATTGCTAATCATACAACTCACTAAAAAATGTAGTTTATATTTACGTCTTATTTTTAGTATAGTAAAATGTATATCTTATATTTTATAAATGTTGGTAGTATGTTTATTATTTAATGTAAACGTAGCTCATTCTTTGAAAGAATGTGCTATAAGAAAATAAAAATCCAAATGCCAAAGCACGACTTTTTCATTTGTCAAAAATTAGTACACAAACAATTTGGAGTGGAACGGTATTTGCTGATATAACTAAATTATCCAGTTTATCATTACAAACAAAAATATAGAAATTAGTGAACTAAAATTTAAAAATTACACAATAGATGGCGCTAAAAATCTATATTAAAACGCAGAAAATTAGAAATTGAAATAAAATATGAAGCCAACTTTACGAAATTCCTTTAATTACTACATTTCGATGAAGAATCTGGTTAACTAGATTAGTTAAGTAATGAGATGAAGTTAACAATAAAATTTTATTTTCACGTTGTAGTGTTTTTCTTAACATTATAAACCTGCATTTAATAAATGAAAAACATAAGGCCAGTCTATTGTTTGATTTTTAAAAATTCACTGTGTGCGAGAATAGACAATTGATAAACCAAATGGTAGGCCTAAGTATCTTACATTTGCAAATTATAGTATGTGTTTGTATCATGTTTGTAATGTCCTTTATTTAGCAACAATATCTGACGCTATTGTAGTGATTCAAAGATCAGTTAACCACTATATAATATTATTTTGCTAACAAAATGAATTGGCTTTAAATTTGTATTGGAGAGAAATGTTTCCGCTATAAAACTGAAGTAAAGATTACGGACTCGTTCTGACACTAGGACTAAATATTAGAAACTTGTGAATTATTGAAAAATGCAAATTAAAATGTATTCAACTACGAGCTGGAGTACCCTGGAAGTTATGTTAATTCATGATTAATGAATGGTTATCTTAGGACATGAAAAGTTGCTTCCCTTATATGTAATTGTAAAAAACGAAAAAACGCCCTTAAAAACTATAAAACACAACAAGTGAAACCGCATGGACCCAACAAATCATCATGCCAAAGTTTAGGAAAATTCATCAAAAGGAAGCGAAGTAGTGGTAAAAAAAACGCCCATAAGATCCACTAAACACAAAACTGAAAATTTTTATGAACCCCCCGCATGGACCTAATGAACCTCCATACCAGTTTTGGTGAAGATCCATCCACACCCTGCGAAGTAAGTACATGGACATACAACAGACAGTACTATTATATATATATAAATACACCAATGCCGAAAAACATTATTTGTTTTCACTTTTCTTTGTTAAGTAAAATTCAGATATCAACTTACTCAGTAAGAGCACGTGCGCAAGGAAAAGGAGGGCTTGATGTCTTCCCTTAGCCATAAACTCTTTAAAATGTACACAAAAAGAATCGCTAGAAAAAGTCGTATTCAGATAGTTGAATATAAGTTATCCCTAATCTGAACTGCGTTAAAACAATGATAAATTCTGTCTTGTTTCTTTTTGTTATTTGCTCGGTTACCATTATGATATACACAGAAAACATTTAGAGCATTGTTTTAAACTTTCAGCTGTTCGACGAGTAATACTGAGATAAGTAATGACTTCTTCTTTTGAGTACTTCTATAGTTATACCACAGAGTTAATTTATGTCCATGTATTTTCTGTAATAATAGTCAAATATTGTTAGAAAAGAAAAAATGTCCTGATTAAAAATACAGGGGGTCTCTGAGATTAATTATTATAAAAATATTTTGGTGTCATCTTATATTCTTAGTATTGATTTAATAAAACACAGTTCTTATTCCAGAACTCCCACATATTATGTTATTACGGTTAAAATTTCACATATAATAAATGTTATGTATTTATTTATGTATCTAATCTGTATTTCATAAAATACAATAAATAGATTAAGATTAATTGATTAATAATTTTAGAAAAGGGGTAGAAATTAAAAATGATATTTTAATATATTAAATAATAACTTTAAACGCTATAATTAGTTTAATCTATAATATAAATACTATGTTATTTTGTTATCAACTCTAATTGGTGGTTTGAAAGTGAGCTAACGATATTGACGTAAGCACCAGGTTACAAGATGATCAGGAAACTTGTGTTATTTGTTAGTTGTTAAGTGCATCAAGTTATTCCCATCGCGGTTATCTAAACCCGATTTTTAGCGTTATAAGCCCTCAGACTTACCGCTGAGCCTCCAAAGAGCAATCAGCAAGCTAGATACAGATATTCACTAAGATACGGGTATCAAAATACTGAGTTACATGTTAACCTGTCATTAGAGGCA
>NW_013668262.1:7682-11647 GCF_000517525.1 Limulus polyphemus
GACGTAAGCACCAGGTTACAAGATGTTCAGGAAACTTGTGTTATTTGTTTGTTGTTAAGTGCAAAGTTAACATCAAGTTATTCCCATCGCGTTTATCTAAACCCGATTTTTAGCGTTATAAGCCCTCAGACTTACCGCTGAGCCTACAAAGAGCAATCAGCAACCTATATACGGATATTCACTAAGATACGGGTATCAAAATACTGAGTTACATGTTAACCTGTCATTAGAGGCATTTCATTTAAAACAAAAGTTTAATTTTAGGATATTGCAATTTTCTTAATTGATTAACATTACAATTGATTATTATAGCATTCACAAGAATGGCGTCATGTATATATTATACTATTCATTAAAACAATTACATAAATATACCAATATTTAATTATATACTTAACAACGGACCAATTCTGGCACGTCTGGCTTGCCTTCGTATTCTCTAAGCTAGGTGTATTTTTCGTTTACACTCATCATAATTATGTGGCTTTCGTTTCAACCACTCGTATCACGACCATTATTTGATGGTGTCCAATCCTAGCGAAGTCATATGCTTCAGACCGTTTGTTATTTGCTCCGCTTGGTAACATCCCAGCGAAAACTGGTTCTGGTCCCGCCTCACTTTGCTCAAGGCCAACTCTGGCCCACCAAAAAGAAGACTTGAAACAAAGTCACGTGGATAAAGATGATTTTGAAACATCCAATGAACAGGGACTACTAACTATGTATTAAAAAGTAAACCAATAAGGTAGGGCACTTCTATATGATGTTCGTACATATATATATATGCATCTCCAACAGTAAAAACCACAGACGGTGTGGGCAGGCGATGTGACCGAATTTAAGTGAACGACAGAAATTAAAACTTATGTTTTAATATATATAATTTATAAACATTTTCGTTAGAATTAGTAACACCCATTTCAACGGTCAAAACCTTACGTGTTTTTCTCTTTCTTGTCTTAATAATAAAACCCAGACGTCAGCTTGTTAATATCGATTAAATACGCTTATAGATGCGTGTGCTAGTTTTATATAAATAAACATGTAAATATTAACTTAAGATTGTCCTTGTTACGTTTGAGTAATACAAATTCAGACGTAATGTTAATTAAGGGAAATAGCTTGTTCTTCGAGGTTCGGGACAGTTTATGAAACAGTGTATGTAAATAACATTGTTTAAAGGTTTGTACATTATTAAACTGTGTATATAAATAACATTGTTTAAAGTTTTGTACATTATTAAACTTTGTATATAAATAACATTGTTTAAAGGTTTGTACATTATTAAACTGTGTATATAAATAACATTGTTTAAAGGTATACACGTTATGAAACTGTGTATGTAAATAACATTGTTTAAAGGTTTGTACATTATTAAACTGTGTATATAAATAACATTGTTTAAAAGGTTTACACGTTATGAAACTGTATATATAAATAACATTGTTTAAAGGTTTGTACATTATTAAACTGTATATATAAATAACATTATTTAAAGGTTTGTACATTATTAAACTGTATATATAAATAATATTGTTTAAAGGTATACATGTTATGAAACTGTGTATATATGTAATATTATTTAAAGGTTTACACAGGAGCGATGCCAGATGGAATATTATTCAAATTTCAGCTAACTTTAATAGCTTATTTGATATCTTTCTCATTTTTGCCATGCTTACGTCTAATTTATCCTCCCATGAACTTACCGTTTGCATCCAATTCTTTCGTGGCTTCCCCACTAGCGGAAAGTTTACGAACTAACAACACTAATATCCAAGTTTCGATTTCTCACGGTAGACAAAGCATAGATAGACCATTGTGTATTTTTGCGCTAATAAACAAAAGATTATTTATATCACTCTTCGTATATTTACAATAAATTCAGTATTTAAGATGACAAAAACTTTGCTTGACAGGCATTAGTAAGTTTGAATAATGAAGATTTCAGAATTTTTACTTTTCACACATTATGGAATTATATATTTATAAAAGAAAATCAACATATTTAAAAAAGTATTGTAATTTGGTTTTCGTTTCTGCTTTGAAAGGATTATAATTTCCCTAAAAAAGTATTCTGTCAAACTTTTCAAGTAACTTCACATTGACAACTTTCTTGTTTGTTTGTTTGTTTTTAATTATGCACAAAGCTACACAAGGGCTATCTGTGCTCTGCCCACCACGAGTATCGAAACCCGATTTCTAGCGTTGTAAGTCCGCAGACATACCGCTGTGCCACTGGGGGGGCGCTTTCTTGTTACTCTTCATATTAATAACATTTTAAATTCTCACATATAAACAACTAAGAAGACTTACTTTTAAGTTCTGCATTAAATTCACTTCTCCACAATTTTAGAAGTTTATTTGAAACAAATTAATTTATTTGATAATAATAAATGTACAAAATTAATTAACATTGTTAATAAGAAAAGAAATAACATTTCTCAATTAAGGAAGCGATTTAAAAGTTTTAAAATAAAGTTCTATTGATTTTTTTATTTTAGCGAGGGTTAGTGTTATGTCATTTTTCATTTTTGTGCGATATATAGGGATGTTATTGACCTAATTCTTTAAAAATAAAAAAGTGGACACATAAGAGACCCAATTGTAACGAAACTTTGTTAGAAACTTATCCTTATGATGCCGTACTCATGCAACGAACTTTTCCCCGAACCACCCCAAGGGTGTCTCTGATCACCAGTGATGACGAGAACCGCTGTATTTGAAGACTCATAAAATACTCATTCTCGCGTGTCTTAGTCCGCCGTTTACAATAAATAAACCAATGATGGTCTTGTTTTAGTATGAGGAGGAGCCTACAGAAGGAACTAACTTTTGTAGTGAGAGTTAACAAACTTTCTGGGGGCAGGCCTCACGTTTAGTACCCTCAGATTGGTCAAAGATATACCAATCTCCTCCTCTTTATGTAAATTGTAGAAGGTGCGTCTAATTTGATATCTGATTGGCCAACATCCTTCCCTAATATCATAATCTTATTAGCTTCTCAAACGAAGGTTTTATGATGTCCAGGATTTTGCTACAGACGACTTTTGCGTTTTGTGATACATTACCGTGTATTATATATACAATTAAGTAAGAAAAACTTTCATAAAGGATATCTCAATTGGAGGATGATCTAAAGAAAAACCTATTGAAAGCAGATGCTAGTCTCTATATATAAGAGGCTATTGCCCGTCTGTCCGCAAAACTCCTCCCACAGTTTAAGTCCGATTTAGATGAAACTTAACACTATTTTTCAAAAAAGGTAGCGGCAACAACCACAGTCTGCAGTATAGTGTTTAACTCTAATTGT
Organism: Limulus polyphemus; assembly: GCF_000517525.1. Taxonomy (NCBI): domain Eukaryota; kingdom Metazoa; phylum Arthropoda; class Merostomata; order Xiphosura; family Limulidae; genus Limulus; species Limulus polyphemus. The sequence continues at coordinate 10,996 of NW_013668262.1, forward strand.
AGTCAGCGAGATAAAAAAAAAACAACATCAGGTGAACCATAACTAAAATATTTGATAACCGTTGATCTATTGAAATTAGAATATTGGTAAAAAAATAATGATTTCGTTATAGAATAATTGTTAATAAATACAATGAATTAATATAACTTCAATGAGGAAGCTAATTATTCTACTATGTACATACTTTTTTATATTTATTTTAATTGATTTAGAAAAATATTGTAATATCTTAGGTTAACTTTATTTTTCATATGAAAAAATAATTAATTGTATATATAATGACCTGGTCAGTCAAGTGATACGAATGACGAATTCCACTATCATAGGACATGCAATGAAAACGGGATATTTAAACGATTAGAACAGTTACAGACTCGTGACTCAAACGGATTCTGTAAAGCAAGAACTTACTTATACTCTGGGTGGTAATTTTGGTTACGTTCTTTCAACCTCAACGTGTTTGAGGACAATCAGGGGTGTTCAAAAGCTTTTTTCCGCTTCTCTTCAACCCCGCTGCTTGGTGAGGGATGTACATATATTATTATAGTTTGTCCTGGATTTGGTTTGACCGGGTCTGAAGCATACATTAAGCTTAGAAAATCAGGCAGCGGCGCCTTCGAGGATGCGTCGGGTGGGATAAAGCAATAGGGCT
>NW_013668262.1:12583-14479 GCF_000517525.1 Limulus polyphemus
CAGTTACTTGGGAAGTGGTTTATATGTTTTCTAGGCTGTTTATGTAATTGAATGGAGATATGTATGTGTCTGTAAAGCAAGAAAAATAAAGTTCGTTTTTTATATAACACGTTGAAACAAGGGTCTGGTAAAGCAAACTGCGGTTTCTAGCTATACTATTGGCCAACATACCTCCTTCCTTCCACCAATCATATTAACACGCTGAAACACACACCAAACAGAGGCTCAGGCATAGCAATCAGCAATTTATAGCTGCACTATTCGTCAGTACGCATGCCTTCCACCAACCAATCACAATATCCCCCTACGTTTGGCTGCAAGCTTATTGGTTTTTTCCGTTTCGCTCGAGATGGTAGTCAAGAATTATTTTTCAAAAAGTTTTTCAAAGTGTGAAGACATGAGAAACTTTCGTTCCAAGTTTTTATTAGTAGGTATTACCTCGGTCCTTATCAGGACTAGTAAAAACTATGCTCCGCTCACCGAATAAGTCACGGACGGGCGTCACCACCAGGTCGGCTGGCCAACGGAACTGACCAACATGCTAGAATCTGCCTTAGACGACGCGGCCTCGGACTACACCTCAACAAAAGAACAATCAGACGACGGCGCCTCCAGCGACTCTTCGCTCCCTACTCTGGATGATAACAATGACGGATTCACCACGGTCAAGAAAAAGAAGACAGCACTGGTAAGTATAAATTCCGATACTAATTCTAAGAACAACGACAAACAACGCACTAAACACGGAAAAGGAGGAACAATACCACATCCTACCACTTGTTATCGAAGGCATATCCGCTGTATTAAGAATACAATAAATTGTCAACGAGATTAGAAAACACTTCCGAAAGGAGGCGTTCTCTTAACGTACACTTACCACTCTCAATACGCCGATGACATTGCCGTCTGGAGTATATCCAGAAACCCAATCATTGCCACTGCTCGTGTCCAAAAAACATTAGATATAATTTTACATTGGTGCAACAAATGGCGAGTGATACTTGATCCAACAAAAACTCAAGCCATAGCTTTTTTTACAGAAAATTACGAAAACACGTGGTTACACTTAAGAAAATTAAACTAACGTTAGGAGACATCCAAATAAAAACAAGCAATAACATTAAATTCCTGGGAATCACATTTGACACCAGGCTGACATGGAACAAACGCATTCAAAACATACACTCCTCAATCAGCAAACGTACCAACTGCATTAGTCTAATTACAGGCAAACACTCCAACTGTGATGCACCTACAACAGCCCTAAAAATATACAAAACATTCGTTCGCCCACTCATATAATACGGATGTCAAATAACTTACATGTCCAGAAATAACATCAAAAAACTTCAAATACAACAAAATAAAGCCATTAGATTAACATTAAAACTACCAACTTTTACTCCCGAAAAATTAATTCATAAATTAAGCAACCTCCCCACACTCAAGAATACATTAATAAAATTATCAGTTAATATTACACAAAGGCGGACACAAGAAACAGCTTAACTGCAGCATTACACAAAATATCAAGCACTCCCACCAAACACACTTCACCATACAACCTATACTGCCAACAACACACAGAACCACTCGCACATAAAACATGATTATTCATGTATATATATATATATAATCCTGTATTGCTTTTCAGCCTGGGCACAAGACAAATAGATTATTCTGCGTCTGACCTGGGAAAGTGGGTTTTCTCCGGGCACTCCGGTTTCCCCCCACACCAAAATTACCACCAACAGGGCATCGAACCCACAGTCTCAGCCCCCATGAAAAGGGTCCTTCCCTTCCCCACTTATCAACTAACCGAACAACCAATACAATTAAAACAACTAAATCAATCAATGTTAATAAAAACAACTACAAATAAAATAAATAAGGTAT
>NW_013668262.1:15479-51636 GCF_000517525.1 Limulus polyphemus
TAAAAACAACTACAAATAAAATAAATAAGGATTTTTTTTCATCACCAAAACCATTTCAACCAAACGCACGTTACGGCCACAGCAGTCATGGTGCACATTTGGATCTTCCTACTCCTGCAACAGTCCATCAGACCTCCCCGACTCAACCAACGCTGGACTCCACAACGATGCTCAGATCCCGTTCGACTCTCTTCACGGCTTCCCGACGACAAACCACGCTTTCAAAGGAGTAAAAAGAGAAAATTAAACCACGAGTGGGGCGAAGGGAAATCTCAAATTTCTAACCACCCCTGGTTCTAAACCAAAATACCTTTCACGAATACGGATAGGCACACAGTTTCTAAGAGATCTGGTCTTCAGATAAAGGCTATATAAGCTAAAGGAACAATATTTTGTGTATGGTATTTTAATTCTTTTTTTTACTCGCTACAGTAAACCTATATTTTGTGTATGGATTTGAAGAATATTTAGCATTTTTGCTATTAATACATTTTTGTGAATTATTAAGCAAGTAAGCTGTTCAACATATCAAAAATCAATATGAAGCCCAATGTATTATTCGATTCACCACTGTCACAAGTTATAGTTAAAGCACAATTAAGAACAACACATGTAATATAAAGTTCACCACCACAAGGATCTTAGTCTTGTTTTCTGACTTTCCATCATTCATGAATTACTGCTGGTGCAGATAGCCTTGGAGTAACTTTGCGAGAAATTCAACAAACAAATAAAAACTTTGCAAAGTGCCACACAGTACAGTGTGCTGAAGGTAAAATCACGTGGCCTCAAAGTTTAATTCAAGTTTGAATTATGTATTTCTATGAATAAACGTCTTCTGTACATTTTACAATAGTAATTGGGCGATTGCGAATAAGTGTGTTTATCATTCTTTTAGTAGTTCAGACTGAAGATAAGTATTGAATTATCTAAATATGACTTTCACTATATTTTTACAAGTTTTAAAAATTTATGGCTAGGAGGTGGGCTCGAGCCCCTCCCTCCTCTTCGTTATGCGCATGGCAACAAGTCATAAATAAAATTTGTCTTTAATAATGGACTTATTAGCTATTCAGATGCACAATACAAGTAAGTAAAAACGAAATATTTCTGGTGTGCGTAAAATAAATTTTTGGTTATCAATATAATTAACCATGCAGAAGAAGTATTAACCAACCAATAAAAAAAAGCATGGTCTCCCTTCAACAATGATTTGAAATCTTTCATGACAAGGGCCAGCCCCACTTACTGCTTTACCCAATAAACGAAAAAGGAATGTTGACGTTACTGATAATCTTAAAAAAGGGGCGTGCAAATAAATTAAGAGGCTAGGTTGTATATCGTGAAGTTAAAGAAAAACTGAAGAAGTTAATGTTCTGAAATTGAGCATACCCATAAATAATATGCCTTAGTATCTAGATCTTCAAAAATAAAAATAAATGTATTTTCAGTTTTATATTATAAATATATTCTACATGAGTAGTAAGTTCAAGTACTGTCCTGGGCGTCAAGTGTGTAAATACAATTTTCACTTCAGTAAAAAGAAAGAGAACGAGCTTAATTTCAATATGGGGCGTAGCATTGAGATTTTAATTTCTTTTTTAACTTTTATAGCAAAAGCAAAAAAATAAAAACAAAAATGTTTACGTGTAATTAATTTGTCAATTATGCCTTGTGGATAGAGAGGAATGCCATCTGGGGATTTACTAATGGTAACTTTTTTTCACAGATTGGATTGTCTGACCAATCACAATCTGGATAAGTAATAATAATAATATTTATTCCGATACTCTTAGCTGTACACTGAAAAAGAAAATGAATGACAAAATTCTGTAAATACGAACTAAACACAGACTGCATATTACGTATTAAAATATTAAATATTCTCTCTCTTTTATTTTGATACGATGCACTTAATTTTGCAACGCCTCTCTTGATCGAAACTGTGATTGTAAATATTGAGAGCCTGTCTCAAATTACGTTCCACTATTCACTATTGGTTAGAACAGCGTTTCTCAATTGTATGAATGGTTCACCCAGGGTGGAATCAGAATTAGGGCGAATGAGAATGATTGGGTGAATGGCAGCGCGAAGGAGTGTTATCAATTTTACAACAAATTCAAGAGCAAACAAACAATTATTTATTCTTGTTGTAGTTTAATAAATACATTTTTTTCATCTTGTATTCATTCAAGTTTTAGCTTGATGTATATTTAAGTCATAATAAAGAATTTTGCATTTTAACTCTACTTTTTTTTTGTTTTTTTTGGAACTAGGGTGAGTGAGTTGTGAAACTTATAGGGGTGACTGATATTGGAAAATGTTGAGAAGCACTGTGTTAGAAAGGTACTTGCGAAGTGTGATAATTTAGTTATGCGTTTCAAAATGTCAGGCAATAGAACATAAGGCAAAGACTATCCGTTAAACTGGCGAAAGCTCGGAAAACTACAGCCAAGAAAAACGATGACGTACATAATATGCAGCATAATTATATTTTTATTATACTACAGTAATTTTAGTTACCTTATTTTTTCTGAAAGTTTTTGGTTTGATATAGTTAGGCCTATATCATGCAAAATGTGCATAATTATTATTGGCCGTACGTGATAGACTAACTAACAGTTTATGAACAAGAACTTTATGAAATATAAAAATAAACATGAATTTATGTATATGCCAAGTTGAATAACACAATTGTATATTTACTAAGATTGACAAATCTTGGAATGAAAGTAACAAAATAATCTGATTTAAACAAATTTGAAGTATATATGGAACTGATCTTGGAAAGTATTAGGATATTTGCTAAAAAAATTTTACTTGCTATTGTAGCAAAATAGAAGTTTTTTATTTCATTTTCATATTGAACAGTATTTTGTATATTGGGTAAACGAAGTAGTAAATAACATTGTTATTTATGAGAGATTTTGGTTTGTTAGTTATTGTCTTAGTTACACTTATCGAGTTAGGCCTATACTGTATACATTTGTGTTCTCAAACTTGTTAAAAAGGATTGAATTAACGTTAGTACTAATAAATAGGGCTAACTTTAGCTCTAGCGTATTGAAATGTTTTGTATAAATGATTAATTTAGCAACATGTCTGAGAAAAACAATCATATTCATTCCATATTTAATATTACTATTTGTAATCGTTGGGGCTTGGCCCTGATAGTGATACTGTTTAATAAAATATCCCCCAAGGTTACATTTGTGGGTGCCAATACTCCTTGTGGTGAACAAATAACAGGGTCCCCTAACCTATATGCATCCACCTATTATATACATTGATACTGGTTGTGAAGGCCGATGCTCAAAAACAATATTTTTGCTAATCCAAAGTTTAAAAAGTTCCATGTCGTAATAATATGCGGACCTACATACCCACCCTTGACTTGAAAGAAAGTCAAAACGTCAACGTAATTTTTATTTTTCAGGAAATTATGAATTTTTTGTTTTATTTTAAACTCTAAATTTCCAGTTTTCACTATTGCCAATGACAATTCATTCCATAAGCTAATCACCCTATTAGAAAAATAAAGTTGTCTAAACTGAAACCTTCGTGTTTTTTCTAAATCTTAAAAGTTTTGTCCTCGCCCTGTTGTTTTCAAAAGAAATCAAAGACTTTGATCTTATTGATCCATCAGATAATGTTGATCACCTCTTACTTTTCTTTTCTCAAGAGAAATTTAAGTGACAGATTTTAACATATCCCAATAAAATGATTCTCTGTCCTTGATGTCATCCTAATAACCATCCACTAACTTTTTTAATAAGTCAAAATATAGAGGCATGAAACCATAACTGTTAACAGTATGTTAAGTGAGGCCTAACTCGTGAAGAGATAATTTCCTCTTTTGACTTGTAATTGGATGTCTACAAATGTAACCTAAATTCTGCTACTTTGCTAGTAATATCAACAAAGCACTGTCTCGATGGCTTATACACCCATCACTAGCTACGTGAGGACCATTTTCTTTGGTCGTGTTATTGATTGGGTTCCTATCTATGTTAAATATGTGATCCAAATTATGATAACCCAAATTTATGGGCATGTATATCAATTTGGATTTATCTTAAGAACAAACAGTTTATTAAGCCTTTGTATAAAAGTATATATTTTGCTCAAAAGAAACATGTTTATTAATATGTTGAAAGCAGCTGGCCTTCAGGTAAGGCAAGAAAGACAGCTGCCTAGGGCCACCCACTGTGTGGACCTGTGATATTTAAATATGAAGCCGTAAAACTTACAAATCATATGGTTGACTCATTAACAAACATATCACATTGTTCTGTTTTATAATTTCAATCACATTTTTAATGGCTGAACAGTATGAGGGGCCCTACACTTTGTATTTTGCCTAGGGTCTGGGGTATCTAAAAAATAACTGGGGATAATGGAAGGACTGGATTGATACATTGGGGCCTATGTGAATCTAGAGGGGGACCTTTGAACCTCACAGCAGAGTTCAGGTATTTTACACTAGTTTTGGTAAAGAATGATACTATTCATATTTAGTTTTCATGCAAAGTGACACTAGGGCTACCTGCATATAGCCATCACTATTTTTGAACTGAGAAACTGGAGGGAAGACAGCTAGTAAGTTCAAGCATTTGAATCAACTTATTTCAGGTTATTCCACGCCGAGTGAAAAGATCCTCACAATAGTCCAAGGTTCTTATGCTAAGTATCATTCTACTGAGCAGCTTGTACACTAAAACCAGCATATTCAGAGCCACACCTCAGCCTCTACAAAGGAGCTTCTGTACCCAAAAACAAACCCCATTAAGACTAGCCCATGGTATTATTTGATAGATTGTTTAGGCAGAGTATTCATGATGAAACTGTTGAATGGACGGCAACTGTTTGTTGTAGAGACACAAGTGTAAAGGACGATGTTTCGAAAGTCTTCTGTTTCATAGCCCATGGTAACTGAGCATGCATGCCACATTTGATCCCACTAGCTTGTCACTGAGAGTATGGAGACAGTTTCACCCAGAAGATCCTAAATGGGGCCAAGAACACAAAATCTAGTGATTTGGGTTCATCAACCCCTAGAAACTTGGTTAATTTCTGGGCACATTTTAGCTCCCCTTGGTAGGCGGGCTACACCATATAGATATGAACACCACTTGGCAATCCTGAGTCCTCCTGCCACGTTTAGTCTTGCTAGTTTCAAACTGTGGGAGGAGAAGTTTTTAGACAAACAAATTCGTAAACACACAGCATGAATTAATATAGAGTTGGTATTTTGAACAGTTTTGTTTTCTGTAGATGGTTTTTTTTTTGAGTTTGAAGTGGAAATACAAACTTGAATATTTTGTTTTGACAAAATTATTTTTTTAGTTAGATCAGTAAGAAAATATTTACCTGACAATATGTTATGTGCTGTATCAATTATTTACATTTTGTTTGGGAGGGGGGGAGATGACAGTATTTGCTCAAGATGTTTTAAATTTTTTCTTTGTACTATGAAAAAACCCAAATTTTCTTTATATAAGCAAGTTCAATCTTAAAAAGCTAATATCAAAATAGAAGTAATTTTAAATTAGCTCTTCAGGGATGAAACAGCATAATATTTTGGTTATATCTATAACTAAACCAAGCATTCTTTGATAGATAATTTAGGCAGAGTATTCATATTGAGTTGACCGTCAAGTGGGCCGCAGCTGACCATTAAAGAAACACTTTTGGAAATTTATTGGTGGTCATACAATCTACTTGTTACTTATACAGCTCAAGTGTAAACGAAAATGTTACGAAAGACAGAAGACTTCAAAATACTACATATTTAACTTATTATCTATCAAACATGCCATTCTAAATTCTTAACTCCATTTCTTCTTTACAAATGTAGTGGGGTTGACCATCACATTATAATACCCTCACAGCTGAAAGGATGACAATAACTAGTACAATGAGTTTCATTGAAAGACTAGATAAATAACAATAGAATTCATAATAAACATTTAACTTTCATTAGAGGCCAACTAGGGGAACTTATCGAACATCAGCAAGATATCATATAGTAAGCATGTCATTCCCATTTCATGCCAGTGGTGATATTAAACACTGTAAATTAATTTTTTGCTGACAAATCAGACGTCGGGTAGGAATGTAGTTTGTATTGGTGACAAGTAGTTTTGGTCACTTGTATTTTTATTTTTGTTTCTTATACAGGAATTAACAAGCTAGAACGATTTTAAATAATGCATGGAATTCCTTTATGTATAGCTTTTCGGTGGTGACTCATTTGAAACTGATGAAGAAATATTGAGACAGGTTCTAACCAATCAAAAAGATTCATCATTTTGCAGAGATTTAGCTTTGCCACATAGGGAAAAAATATTCCAAAAGATTGAAGCATAAAGGGGAAAATATGTGACAGATTTAAAATAAAGATGGAATAAAACCCAAGAAAGTGCACACATTTAAAGTTCCAGGTTGTAAGTGGTAAATTCATGTATGTTTGTAAACATAACTGTCATCTTTATCCTTCACACTGGCAGTTAATTATGAAATATATTAACTGCAAACTTTTACAAATAAAGATGCTGTAAATACATATGTTGATGTATAATCTATAGTGATATATTTATAGTTGTAACCCATAGAAATCACTTTTTGATGAACATTTTGTCATATGATTGTCTATTCATACTGAATGAAATTTGGTGTTTCAAAGTTTGTATTTCTTAGTTTGTCTAAAGATACTAACAATTGTAATCAGTCACAATCACTTTAATAGTATGTATAAATTATTGTGTAGTAATAAGCACTACTTTTTAATTGTTGGTGTTCAGTGGTTAGTAAGAGTAATGCTAGTAAGGCATAACATATTGAGTTAATTCATCATTTTGTTAACATGGTTAAAAATTATATCTTAAGAACTTTTAACTAGTAGTTAATGAAAAGATGTTTCGTGGAAAAGCGTGGACAGGATTGGCCATTATATATTTGACAAAAATTGAAGATACAACTAGAAAGATTCAAGAAATTTAATGGTCAAAATATGTTTTACTTTTTGTATTATCTTTTGTAGAAATGTTAGATAAACATAAGATAGTACTGAACGTACAGAAATATTTATATATCTATCTAAGTATATGACACGTAATAACTAATATTTGTATTTTCATAAATTAATTATAAATTATTGGAAAAGATTAGAGAGTATCGAGAACAGTTACAAAAAATACAAGTATTAATTAATGTTCCTTAAATCACTATTGTAAAAAAGTATAAATGAAATATATTGTGATAGAAGAGTTTCGTATCGTTTCTTTCGTCATTGCAAAATGAAATATCACAATTCTTCAGTAACAAAGGTGTGAATAAGCAATTAGTTAATTAATTCTTGATAATAATAACCTCCAAGTAAGGGATTATTTGAAACTATTTTCATATGTAGCAATGTACATTAAGTAATTTTACTTAATTTTATGCATAACAGCTTATAAACAAATCTTTTCAATGTCATGCATTTATCATATGTGGTGAATAGATGAATAGGAATGTGTTTACCGAAACTAAAGATTTTAACAAATGTTTTAGCATAAATTTTCAACCATTCTTAGGTCAACTTGCAGGTAGTCATTTTTTCAATTGTTTTCTGGCATTCAGATTTATGATTCAGGAAATATTTTACACATTGACTGGAAAATGAGACTAAAGTAGGCTTAACTTAGGTTTACACGCATTACCTTGTCTGTCTGTTTGTAAATTCAAGACTTATTTATGTTTGAAATGTTTCCTAAATTCATTTAGATTATCAATATAAAACACATTCAAACAAGAATATAACATTTCTTTGTAAGCCTAATTATACCCCTGACCTTAACAATTAATGAAACACATTTGGTTTGCCATGCATGTTGTTACCTCCAAATATACACGAATCTTATGAACTGATAAAGTTCTCAATCTAATTAATATTTAGAATAGAAATTAATCAAGAGAGATTAATGGTAATTATGATCTTTACGAGATGCGCACTGAGAGGAGATGCAAGATATATCAACTAACGAGTAAAATATTTTGATCCGACACATTCAACTATTGATGCTTGTCCCTTGACATCTGCTGTCTTTAGGAGAGAGAAAAATCTATTTAAAGATTATTCACAAAGTTTAAAAATTCTTGAAGAAGTAATTTAGATTTCACAACTGAAAGTTATGATATGGAATAGTGTGAAATAGCAATTATTTAACTACAAAAATGAATATTTTTAAACCCCATTATAGTATTCTGCATAGAAGGTGAAAATGGATAGAAAAAAAAAAGTACATTAACAAGCATTTCATTAAATGATTGCTTCTACCCCCAATGGCTCAGCAGTATGTCTGCAGGTTTACGATGCTAAAATTCAAGTTTCGATGGCTGTGGCGGGTAGAGCAAAGCCCACTGATATGTAACTTTGTGCTTAACCACAACCAAACCATGAGGTGAGAAAACTGTTTATATAGTTCTAGTCAGGCCTGTTATTAATTAATTTAAAATGATCAATCTGTAATTTGCATTCCATGTTGTAGACAACAGTTAGTAGCTACCTTTTGTAAGGTGATACTAATCTACTATATTTATAGATAAAAAAAACGATGTTCAATATAAGTTGGTCTACTAATATAGTGAAATACATAGAAGCAAAAAGTTAATAAATCATTAGTACACTTTCTTTTATAGATGATTTTGACAGATTCTTCATGATTAATATAGGAAATCAAAAAAGGCAGGGACTGCATAGTTCAGAGTGACACCTGAGATGAAAGACGTAGAGGACTAATCCACAAAAGGAGCTCATGTGGAAAGGGTAACTTTTCGAAAGACTTCAGCCTTTAAGTCAGCTTGCACTGGTTTTTTCACGTGTTTATATGGTATCCTGGAGGATTAAAAGGACATAATTTGCTATTGGTTCTAGTATTGTGGTTGCTGGAACAACAGACTTGACCGATGGCAGCCACAAACTGCTGATTTCCAGGCTTCGGTCTGTTTAATGATGATTTCATTGTGTTGATGTAGAAAGATTTTTCATAGTTTCCACAATTTATCTGAATTAATGCATCTGTAACTGTCTCAGTCTATTTTATTTCCAGCTAACATAGCACATTTTGCCAGGACAAACTTCTGTTTTCATCAGTTTTGTTCATTTTTTTTATGTCCTTTTACTCTTGCCCCAAAGTGTCTTCCAGTTTCTCCAATGTAGGTTTGTTAACAGAAACATGGGATTTCAGAAATGATACTTTTGTGGTTTGTCGTACTTTAGTGCATATTATTCATGAAAATAAAAGCTAAACATATAAAACAAGTTACTGATGGGTGGAGGTAATTGAAATAAGAGTACTGCCTTGCCAAGGTCAAATATTATTATTTGTCCAAAGGAAAACTTTTTGGAATTTCATATGAAACAGAACACTGGAAAAAATGCAAGAGAGAAATTTAAAAATTAACATAACATGGAAACTATTTCCTACTCCTTCATAAATACTTTAAATCCAATGCTGAATTTCGTTGGACGAAAACACTGCTAATCTTACATCCAGACACACATCTATTATTTTTTTGCAACAACAAAATTTAATCTCTAATTAAATATCATTTTTAAAGAAATTAGATAACTCAAGTGTGTTGTCCAATTTTTTCTGTAAACTTATTAACAAGTGAGTAATATTAATGTGGCCATCACAAGTTCCCATGATAATCACAGTAAATTAAATAATAATATAAAGAAATCATGCATTTTCTTTTTTTAAGATGACTTTCTTGGTTATTTTTGATAATTGACTGATGTTCAGAAGGCTGAGAGAGTAGAGAAAATTAGCATGGCTTGCTTATTTGTGGATAACTTTGAGGAAGATTGTGTTATTAAAAGGGTGGGAAGCAGAAAACAAGGCAGGAAACTGACACAGGGTAAAGATTGTTTTGTTGAGGGTGAGAATAATAATGCTGGGTTTAAAAGGATGTAATGTGGTTAAAACGTTAAGGTTATAAAGTTTAGGTCGGTTAGAATTCAGGTAATAGTCTTCATTACATTTGAGAACCTTAGGCTGCTTATGAGAACTGAGATGCTCAACTAATGAAAACATGCATTTTAATTTTCACAAGTAGAAACGTATATTTACTAAATTAAGGAAGCACATTATGTTAATACAATAATAAGTAGGCAAACAAAGATTTATAAACAAATGGAGGAGTTTATTGATGGTGGAACATACTAGATGTTTCAACAAAACATTAGCTTGTCATTCATACCTGAAGAAGACAGACCAGTGTTCTGTTGAAACATCTAGTATGTTCCACCATCAATAAACTCTTCCTTTTGTTTATAAATCTTTGTTTGCTTATCTACTAAAAGTATATTTAATTAGCTCTACTGATGATCAGGTTCAGTTTCACCATTCTGACTGGAAGTTATTAGTGGTAACACAACATAGAAGACTAGAATTAGAATTTGCTAGCCAGATACTAAAGTGCAGGATATTATGGAGTGTTTACACTTTAGCTGCTGGTACTATTTTCTTTTTGTAGTAATTGTAGAAGCAAACAATGTTAAAAAATGTAAGGCAGAAGAACTGCTTATAAAAATATAATTAACTTTAGAGGTTTGGGATAGAAATAGATGTGTGTGGCCCTTTAAGGAGTACTATCTTCAGCTAGTTTTAGTTTTAGCTTAGTTTTATTTTTCTAATGTTAAGAACAAAATATACAAATTTAGTGCTCTATTGTTGGGTGGGTTCTTTTAGATTATTAATTAAGTAAAAATTATATTAATTTCAGTCAATAGCAAATTCATTTATTTCATTAATAATGTTTTATACAGGCCATATTTACTGGTAGGCCTAACTTCACAAATAACGTTTTAACAGAATTCCAAAACTAATGGTATGCCTAACTCACAATTAAAGTTCAAATCAATTACTTGCAAAATTCCTACTAATCGACTTTTAACAAACATGATGACTGCTCATTAACTGTCTAAATGACATACTAACTCACACTAACTAAAACTCTTTAACTGTTTCTGAACTGATTGATTCTCTTATATTGTTCAATATTTCACTAACACTGGAGATGCCACAGAGGCCTAAACTTTCATAAAATTACTAGACTTTACACAATTATTATATTATGTAAACTATTCCCATTAGTGAATAAAACATTAAAAATAAAGCTTTATAGCACTATTATGTAATTGGGAACAATGACACGTGGTTACATTTGGAGAACAATGATAATAGGAATTATTAAAAGTGATAAACTGTTTAGAACAGAGGATTAGGTTACTCTTCATATAAGGAACGAACTGCAGCCTGCGAGTATTGAAGCCGTAAAAACTAGCGGTAGTTAAGACGTTGAATTTGTGTAAGTTACAATTGGAGATTTTAATTGAATAGTAAAGAAAAGAAGTTTCCCGGTGTAATTCACAATATTTTTTCGATGTGGTATACTTTAACCTTTATTCTGTATAGTTGCAGGTTTCACATAAAACATGGTTGAGAAAATCTCATTCTAGCTGCCTTTGTTCCTTTGTCATTCTCTACAAGAAAAGATATGTTATGACTATGGATGGTTTTGCTATAATGCTGCATGTTGTGTGAGAATGTTGACAGCAGTATGCTTAAGTGTTAATTCAGGTAGTATCCCAAGATTAATTATGACCTTCTCTATGCTGGAATGAGAATGGTCAGTCATGTGAGTAGTGTTAGTCATTTTTCATAAAACCAATGCTACCTGCCAAGTAAGAAACATAAAATTTAAACAATATGATAGAATAATTCAATCTAATCAGTTGAAGATATAATATCCAGTAGAAGTGACTGTCCAATATTGAAAAACAGCAAGTACAAATACTTTGTTTGTGAATTAATAAAGTTTTTTCGTTACCTTGTATCTTGTATTTATTTATTTCTCGAAGTTATTAATTTAGAGATTTATTATTATCCCATAATAAATATCCTGATTTAATCTCCTGCTATTTTATAGACCTATCCCATCACTCTTTAAGTGAATTCAGTTTGACTCGAGTATACTACATCTAGACCAAAACAAACTGTCAGACAGCTAACAGGTGTGACTCCATTTGAGATTTGTTTTTACCCATTAATGAAAATATAGTGCGAGAACATTTCAGGAAGAATGGTCATTGCATACTTTGGTTTGATGTTTTGCTACAAACCAAGATGAAATGAAATTTTTGTTCCTAATTTTCGGAAAGCCAATTTTGAGGCCATCAGTAGTGATTTGAATTAATGAGAATGGTGATGTGAGAGAGTTTTGGAATTTGGTTAAAAATAAGTTGCTTTTAATTGAAGAAAAACATATTTCTAAAAATGGGAGCAAATGCTAAGTTTAATTTGATGTATAAAAGATTTGTAAAAAAACTGGGAATTGGTTAATTCAAAAAGGCTTAGGAGAAACAGCTTACTGAGAATGTTAAAACTATTGGCAAGGATTTTTGTTTAATATAATAAATGTAAGCAGAATGTTAAAATAGGGGTTTGAGTTGATGACAAGATTTTTGTTAAAGTCTGTGATGATAAGGCTGAATTTTTAAATCTTTTCTTCTCTATTTTTACAAAAGAAGATTTTAGCAATATTCCTAAGCATTATGTTGGAAATATTCAAATTAACCCTGAATCATATAGATATTAATCCCTTGGTGATATGTTGAAATATTCAGAGGTTAGGTATTAATACAATACCAAAGCCAGATAAGGTTTTTCACAGGGTTTTAAGGACATGAGAGCCTCTCTTTTTTTATTCCATTTTTGATAACTCAATAAAATGGACAGGTGCCCACTTCATTGGAGAGATGCTAATGTTATTCCTATTTTTTAAATAGGAGTTACGAGAGTTGTTACGAAAATTATAGGTAAATAATCTTACTTCTGTTATCGGAAAACTTAAGTGGCTGAAAATACTAGCTTTACAAAATCATTTAGTGAAGCATGATATTATTAAAGGAAAAACCAACCTTAATTCATTAATGGAAGTCTTACCTTTCTGACCAGTTAACTTTTTTTCAAGGATGTTACTCGTTATTTGGATGATGGAAAGGACATAGACTTGAGTGTACTTAGATTTTCAAAAAGCTTTTGATAAGGTGCCACATAGAAGATCAGCTAAAAGAAAATCCAATCAGTAGGAGTTTAGAAAATACTAGTTAATTGGGTTATAGGGTGATTCATATGGCAAATAAGAGAAAGAACAAAATTTTTATTAATGCAGTCTGGTCGACCAGAAACCTGATTCTTAGAGGAGTGGCCACAGGGTCAATAGCTTAGACGTTTGCCTTTTCTTATTTACATTAATGATATTGATAGGGACATAATTAATATAGTTGTTGATGATGAAATTCATAAACTTTTAGGTATTTCTAACTGTATTGAAGAAGATGAGGCTCAACAGAATGACTTCAGTTACATGGTAAGTTGGCACGTATTTGGTAAATGACCTTTAATTACAGTAAGTGCGTAGTAATACATTTGGGTATCATAACTTAGACCATATGTTTTGTTTCGATGGGAACCCACTTACTAGCATGATTGAAGAAAGGATCTTGTCACAGTAGTGAATAAGTCCATCAGTTGCTAGTAGTAAAGCCACAGTAATAGGATTTTAGGGTTTACAGATAATTATTAAAAGTCCAAAGAGATGATTATCTATACACAAATCACTATAATTAGGCCTCATTTGAATACTGTGTACAGTTTTTGTCTCCTAGTCTAAGAAGGGATACTAACTTCTTGAAAAGGGATCAGAGGAGGCCAACCATAATGATTCCATGGGTTATCTTACAGGAACTTTTAACTTATTTCCCTTGAGAAAAGAAGGGTAAGATGAGATCTAATTGAAGCTTTAACTTGTCTGGAGAATCTGATTTCGTTATGATGCATTCTGAAGATCGAACACAGGATAAGAAGATAGAAGTTTGAGATTTGAAAAAAAATACAAGCTAGACTCCAGTTTTATTTTTCTAACAAAGGAATGGGTTTCCACCAACGTTATCGGAGACTGGCATATTACAAGAATTAAGGTGGAGAATCAATCATTTTGTGAAAAATAAGAGGTGGGTTTAAATTTTTACTTTCTTAAGTTAGGATGGGTGTGCAAGGACAGCCTTAAAGGATGAAATGGCCCACTGTTGTCTGTATGTTATGTATTACAATAGAATACTTTAAACACAAGTCTAATGATGTGTTAACAATGGCATCAGTCTTCCTCACATTGTACTATTTAACTTGCTGCTAGTTGTATTAAGAAGGTTTAATCATATTTTCTTTACATATATTTTGTTTAACATATGTACTAGTTATGTACATATTTTTAAAAAAATTCTTAGAATTAAGATCTAATTTGTTTTAGTGCAAAGCTACATAATGTACTATCTACACTGTCCATTGTGGAGAATCAAACCCCAGTGTAAGTCTAAATTTACTAGTGATCCTCCAAGGGAGATCTTATAAGTTACTATATATTTTAATACACATTAATATAAACATATCAATATACGTTTTTCACTTTTGGAATCCAAAAAAAAAGTAACATTATAAACATTTTTGGTAAAATTACATATATCTCTGTAAGACCCACAACTGTCATCATTGACTCATCAAGTAAAAGTTAGATCAAAATTTTTTTCAGATATATATACATGCAGTTAATGTAGGATGTTACCATGCATGCACTGAAGAATCCATCACCAAATACACCTTGCAAATAAGGGCTAAAAGACAATATTTATGCATTAGGAGTTATTCAAATATTGTTTCACAAATTTTCTCGTGTTTTTATTCCAACATCTAGTGTTTTATTTCTTTAATATGCTCGTATTGGAACTTTGTTTATTATGAGTTTAGATAATCAATAATATCACTTTTGAAACTGTTGTTAGACCAAACTATAAGTATTAATTTTTAGCAATAAAGTTTATGTAAATATAAATAAAATTATTCAATGAAATCTAGTAGCCAACAACGAAAACATTTTGAATGTGAAAAAATTAAAAACTACAGTTAGAAGAAAGCTTAAAAATATGTTTGCTCTACTTTTAGAAAAAAACATCCAGAAATTTTCTCCTTTTGTTGAATGGCTTTAAAAATATAGTTCTTGACTATTTTGATCTGTCATTGGTTCATTTAATGACCTACCTACCACTAAAGACTGCAGGTTAAATTTTAACTTACAAACAAACTCTATTGTGCTTATTTTTATGAATAACAAGCTAACATTCTAATTGAATTACAGCAATTTAAAATAACATAATAACAAGGGTTCTGTTAGTTCATTGAGGTTCTCCCATTCACTAAACGAATTTAAAAACACAACTCAAAACCAGCCCTTAAAGTTTAAAAAAGTTTTCACTTGCATTTACTATATCCATCACATTTGAAAATTGAATAAAGATTATGCAGAACTAATATTAATAAACCATGATATACACTAAACTTACTCCCAACAACAGTTTAAAAATAAAAGTTACTATTTATCGTTAAAAATATGACAAATAATCATGTAGGATAATATACTTTGAACTTAGAGTAAATATACAGGTAACATGAAGGAACAATATTCTTTAAACCCAGAATTTCATTCAGTGATTTACATTTGTGTTGAGCTTTGACCAGCCATGCTAAATATGACAATTTACTTAATTACGTTAACTTACAGGATTATTATTATGTTGTTGTTTGAAAAAAGTAACAATAACAATGGAAACTGGAAAATATATTTTGCTGTTTCTCTCTTTTGTGAAAAAAACAAACTATGCCACCTTTTTCTACTTTGCAGTAATTTGGTAATAATTCAAAGATTAATGCATCAACTTTACGAAGAAGTTCTCAACGAATGTTGTATATGGGTAAAAAATACCAGATTTTATACAATGTAAAATTTCTAAAGCCGTTAACAAATATTTAATTGTTTGTTTGTAGTTAAGCACGAAGTTACACAATAGACTATCTGTGCAGTACCCGCCACGATTATCAAAATCCAGTTTTTAGCATTGTAACTTCGCAGAGTGCATCAACTAACGATCGTGTGAATTTGTACTACAAATTGTAGCCAAACCTCTAATGAGATCTAGTGAAGAGAGAGGGAGCCACCTATTGATATATATATTATAAATTTATAAAACTACTTAGTTATGTTTGTCCTGAAAACGTGCACGCACATGATTTCAACTGTGGTAAACACAACTCGGAAATATACTTTAGTAGACATTTTGTACAAAGATTTTAAAAGCTTATTACATTTTTCAAAAAGGTCTAACGTTAGGTTGTAGAATAACATTATAAGTTTATTTATTGATAGTATTAAGTACGGTAAATTTTTAACCCTAAATAAACTAAAACATTTTACACAAGTTACAGTATTACTTTATCGAATATAGGCCGTACATAATAAAGGCTTAACTAATGTTAGGTCTAAGACAACTGGACTTCAAATATTTTTATGTCTGCGATTAGAATTCTTTTATATTATTCTAGAAAACCTGTATTTAAAGATGTACTATTGCATTAATGATACTAATTTGACCGTAAGTGTTTTGCAGGTCTGTGCTAATGCTAGTTTAATATAAATAGTGAGTTATTGTACATAAAGGTTAAATTTTCCCTTTGAAATATATTTCAAAAACTTCCAGAGAGGGAGAAAGGGCTGTCGCGTGGTGGTAAAATATTTCCATAAATGAAAATAAACAACCATGTTGAAATCGCACAACAGTTGAACTTGCCCTGATCAAATTATTTAATTATTGACGTTATTATTTGTGTGTGTGTGTTTTTGTCTACATGCAATTTCTTTGCATTTTATTTTGCATTGTTTTCCACATACGTTCATTTACATTTGATTATTTTCGTTTTAACGTTCTTTGCATATAAATCATTATTTTCCTTCCTGTTTCTCCTATATTGAAACATTTACAGTTTCTTTATTGTAAAATTTCGGTAGAAAATTTTAATATTGATTCATGGCTTATATACATGTTTAAATTGTGTATAGAGCTTACTTTGTTTATTAACGTCGTTATTCCCAGCAACACTTATGAGATGTGAATTCAGCGAAAATAGCCTATTGCATCGGAACTAGCAAGTCAAAGGAAAATATTAGGCCTTTACGGGTTTTTTTTAACTTATTTGTTTATTTTTTTCTTGTTTCAGTAATTATATTTATAGGGTACTGATTTTTTTGTTATGAGTCATTTTTTATAATTTGAATTTCGTTTTCCACATTTTCATAGGTGCGTAGTCTTAGTGCTTTCATTATACATTATTTTAATGTTTGGATTTTTACTGTGCGGAAAAAAGCAGTTTACAATAAGTTCTGTGTTTCTCCTTTTTGTGACTTTTATATCAGAAGGTTTCTTTTTTCCTTATGCTCACGTTTATGAA
Organism: Limulus polyphemus; assembly: GCF_000517525.1. NCBI lineage: Eukaryota > Metazoa > Arthropoda > Merostomata > Xiphosura > Limulidae > Limulus > Limulus polyphemus. The sequence continues at coordinate 32,867 of NW_013668262.1, forward strand.
GTTTATAAAAACTATTTTCTTCTTTGTAACTTTTTGTACTGTTATGCTGTTTGTTAATATAATCAACAACTAACTATAATTTATGCATGATGTATATTGCATGCCGTTCTCTGGTTGTCAGTTTGCTTGCAGCAGTTGTGTGTACTGCAGGGCGTTTTCCCTCCCGTCTTCTTAATCTACTGTAGAGTTATCCTACACGTTCAACACTCAGCTTTTTACGAAATTTGGATAACATTGGTTGTTCCTAATATCTTGTAGCATGAAGTGGGTTACTATTGGTATTCCTTTCCACGCAGACGCTTTGGTGTAACAAATCTAGCCAATCTGGATTTAAAACAGCCCCAGCAAGCATTTAGGAAATTTTGATAGGCCAGTTGGCGATAAGTGTATGCTACTAGTAGGGACGTCGGAACGAAACATCGAACAAAGAAAAATAAATGTCGACTTCGTTATATGTATGCTATTGGTTACAAACACAGAAGACGGCCTTAAACATAAGGAGGTATTTGATTGGATAAAGATAGTTTCTTATTGGTCAACCTTTAAGATATTTTAAAAATTGAATCAGTAGGAATATTCTAATCCAAAACCATGTAATTTATAAACATAGTATACCTGATGATGACAAAACCTTGTCGAAACGTTGTACATTTGCTGTTATGTTAAACTTATATTAAAGTTTTTCTTCATTACCCATTCAAGCCGTCTCCAGCCGTTATTAAACCTAGTATACGTATCGCACATATAGATCTTCCTGTTTCGTTCGTTCATCTGTACAACTCACGCAACTTTATCGACCTCTTCAACTCAACCGTCGCTGGACATGACGACGCAGCGCCCGCCTCTTTTGACCTTCTTCATATGGTTTCCCGATGACACTTTGGCTTTTCGGCTGATATTGAAAACACAAGATAAAAAATAATTCGCCAAAATAATTAAATCTCACGTGCGGGGTTGAAGGGAAACAGAAGTTCCCGAGCACCCCAGTTGGGTCACGGTTAGTTTTGTTTTTAGTTTTGGCGTTTCTGAAATAAATAGTACACGTAGGCCTAAGCAACCCGGGATTCGGTACACTGTATCACTATCACAGTATCAGTGTATTGTTTGTAATTGTGGTAAGTTTTCTGTCAGATTGATGAAACACATTAACAAACGATATAATTTATGAATATAAAATTATAATTCCATGTTCAGCAGTTTTTGTAGCTAATGTCAGTGATAATGTAGGGAAAGGTAGGTCAGAAGAGCTAATTGATAAGTACAAGGGGTTTATAAGCTATAAAGGCATTTACAGAAAAGAGATATAACGTAATTGTGTCGAGGATGAAATTATAATTTATAAGTAGATCACTACGGCTGGATGCTAGGCTTAGGTGGACTTGTGGGATCAGTTTAATGGGAGAAGACAGCTTTTGGAATGGATGGTTTAAATTTAAATGGAGTAGGGGCTGGCTTGTTTGCAAGGACTGTTAGCTCAGGTGTAACTGTGAGGGGAAATTTTAAACTAGGACTAGGCATTGGTGAGGAACAGAATAAACTAAATAGCTAAAAAAAAAAAGATTTAGAGAAAAGTTTAGCATAGGAAATAAGTATAAGTAGTTCAAAGGATAGGCTTAATTGTTACTATTGTAATGCTATAAGTATAAGAAATAAAATAGATGACTTTAGAGCACTGGTAGGAATGGAGGATTGTGATATAATGGGAATAACTGAGACATGGTTAAATGTAAACAATTTTTATGACAGAAATTTCTTTGAAATACAAGGCTAATTTGTACTAAAAAGAGAGGGAAGGGTGGCTTTATATGTAAAATGCAAGTTACATGCTGTTGGAATTAAGGATATCAAAGATAATAGCAAGGAGATTGAATCCAGTTGAGTTTTTTTTTATTGGATATAAAGGGAAAAGGCTTTTAGTGGGAATTTGTTACAGATCACCAGATGATATTGATGAAATTAATGAGAAACTTCACATTGAGATTAAGATTTCAGCTTTTAATGAGGTTATAATTATGGGTGATTTTAATTTCAGGTATATAGATTTGGAAATGCTAGAGTCAAACTATGAGGGGAAAAAGGTTTTTGAAAAACTATTCAAGATGGCTTTCTTCACCAATTGGTCAAGGAACCTACTAGAAACAATACTATTTTAGATTTATTGTTAACTTCTAATGTAGTAATTGTTGAGAAGGTGGAAATTAGGGAACATCTGAGTGCAAGTGGTCATTGTTCTACTAGGTTTGATGTTTTGCTGTATATGGAGTTCAGGAATAATGATATTTTGGTTATAAATTAAAAAAAAAAAACAACTGGGATTGAGTAAAGGTGCGGACGTTATGGTTTGAGGCATATATCATCAGGGCTAGTTTTGGCTCGACTAGACAGTTGAGTATGTTGTGAGAGCTAGTCCATCTTCTGGCACATCCTGAATTCATTTGTGCTGGACGAGATTTATACTCGCTTGAATCTCTTTCAGTTTTTCTAAGGCAGAAGATGAATGTTTAAAATGACCAACAATAGATCGTCCACAATCGAGTACGTCTTCAATGGACTTCTGCTTTAGTATTCCATCATGTATCACAAGTTGCAGGGTATGAGCCATGCATCCCACATTAGGTACGTTGCTTGGATTTAAGGCATTTGTGATGTTGAGGCCGTCGCCTGGGAACACGACGTGAACACGCTGGGGTTGCAGATCCCACCTGCCAAGCACATTGAGAAAGTCTTTCGACAAGTACGGTCCTGTGTGTGACTCTTGGAGGTGCTTAAGAGATAGAAGTGCAAGCTGTCGATCCCAGTTTCTGCCAGTCCAATGTGCAGTTATGATGAAATAGGACACGGTTGCCATCAGAAGACTACGCATCTATAGTAATGCTGATGTATGGAATGAGAGATTCTTCAAGGGCAATTCTCAATTTTCCTTCAACTTCATCGTGTAGTTTTGGGATTGCAAAGTCCAAAAAGTGACATCTGGATGATAGATTATAACAAGGCTCTAGGGTGGCTATTAGACATTGGAATCTTTCATTTTCAACCATTAAATACGGTTGCTCATCAAGCACAATCGTCTTGCTAATGACACACGTGGGTCATCAGGGTTTAGTCTTCTGAAAACATTGCTTGAGAGTTTGCATTTTACTCCTCTTGGTCATTGAAACTTTAGCAGACGCATCTTCATCATCATGTTTTCTCTTCTTCTCATTTTTGTCACTCTGCATGATTGAGAATTCTACTTTATGAAATGAAGCAAGATGATTTTCATCAATTTGGTTCCAAATGTCTTGGGTGACGTGCCACCCCATGTTGGAGCAAAGTGTGCACTTTGCCAAATGATCCGCCTGGTTTTCCAACACAAAATATCTCCAGATCAAGCTAGCCACGTTTACCGTTGGAATGAAAAGTTACTGAAATAGCAAGTTAAAATAAGTTTTTCACTAAAAAAAGGTAAAATTAAACTTTGCACGACAGTGAGGAACTGAGTTCAAAAGCCTGGGGGCAACAGCAATATATAGGGTGGAAAACTAACAAAACTGACAACTTTGAAATTTAATTTTTATTGAGATAGAAAGATTGAAAATTACTTACCAACTCCATGCGATTTCAGAAGCCAGGGAAAGTAAATGCAGAAACAGTGATGTTGACACGTTTTAGAATCATTAAGCCAATTTATGCCCAACCCCAACTTCTCAAACCCTAACCCCTATTTCTCTCAAAACCCCCACCTTGCCCAGAAATCCACTTCTCAAGCCATGCCTGTTATTAACCCCTATTGTTCTCTGAATCCCCAACTTTCAGCAGGCAATCAGTCTTTTGTTGCTCGGAACATTTTTTTTTAACTAAACCAATTATTGACTGTAACTTTCAGTATCGCGTAAGTTGCCACAAAGATTAGGGCTTAGATAAGCTGAACAACCTTCGAATTAATCAGAAATAATCATGAGAAATCATAATGGCGATATTTTGATTGCTTGTGTACTTTGAATAACTGGAAACACTCGTTTCAGTTAGTTGATACTGTTTGCAACATTAATCAGTTACATCTTAATTTCAATAATTAATTTATTATTTTACTTGACTCTAATTGATGTAGTCATTGCTCATAGATAATTGATTATATCAGTTAACTGAGTTAATTTCCCAGCTCTACTTACTACTATGTTAAGGGTTTTGCTTCTCTGGATGAGGATCCTCTAGTTGATGCTGCATATCTTCACGTCCAAAGCCTAAATTATCCTTTTTGTGAATAACCCAGAAAAATCAACATGACTTAGAAAATTTTACACACGTGTTTGTTGGTAAGTTTTCTGACCCATTTTCATATCCAAATTTGGCCATCATTTTTGAATTACTGAGTTATTTCCAAGTGGTCTTTTCTGATTGTTGTTTAGTTAATACCATTCATAAAAACCTTGACTTACAGACTCAGAGTGAAATGGATGGCATATATTCCATGTCCACGCTTAGTTAATACCATTCATAAAAACCTTGACTTACAGACTCGGAGTGAAATGGATGGCATATATTCCATGTCCACAATGAGGTTTCAGTACAGTTTATTTGAAGTATGTTCATGTCATGCAATTTGTGCATTTATGGCTCATACCAAACAAATGTATATTAATCTTACAAATGATGCCCTTGAAAGTGCTCATTTATGGCTCAAACCAAACAAATGTATATTAATCTTACAAATGATGCCCTTGAAAGTGTTCATTTTACATTTGTTTGGTTTGAGCCATTATTAATCTTACAAATGATGCCCTTGAAAGTGTTCATTTATGGCTCAAACCAAACAAATGTATATTAATCTTACAAATGATGCCCTTGAAAGTGTTCATTTATGGCTCAAACCAAACAAATGTATATTAATCTTACAAATGATGCCCTTAAAAGTGTTGTAAGTTTACACTTATAAATGTACTAGAGCTGAAAGATATCAGGATTTACTTAGTAAATTCAAATTTGTTCTGCCAGTCTGTGTTCACTGTTTATCAAGTGGGAAGACAGTTCCAAAATGAAACCTGTTCACATCATGTATATTAAATAAAAGAATCATTCATAACTTTTGATTTCTTTAAACTATGCTTTACTTCCATGACTGTAATTCCATACCATGGTAGCCTTTAGTAACAGGATAATAAACAGAAAAAACAACAACTTATAAACACTATAAAACTAATATACAGTTTCATTATATACGTTATTGGTTATTCATATCTGTTACTTCAGAATCAACGCAGAATTCAATGACTGATGAATTGCCCACTTCTCTGAAATCTTCTCTTAAATACTATTGAGTCTAATTCAATATTCATGGAGACTACCTTCTGTATTACTGAAAAAAAATTCTTATACCAACCTACCTATTCAAACCCTACATAATAGAGTTAGTAAATGGTAATTAAGTTTGTAAGGTTGGCCTAGTAAGATTTCGTACAATAGGTTACTTAATAAGATATATTCTTAAGGATTAGGAGAAACTCAAAAAAGATGGATTAAAAATTTGCTGTAAACTTGAGTTTTAACATTTATAAATTTAAAGTGATACATTGGCGATATTTTTGTATGTGAGAAATATTAGTATTGTGCAAAAGCGAGCACAGTTGGGTTGGTTGAAATGGAAGTGGTGAAAAAAATAAACAGGATTCTGGGATCTTTTTTTTACAGAAATTTTTAGTACAGTACACAGAGATTATCACAGTGTGCAAGACATTAGGAACACGATTTGGATTAGTGTTCAGTTTCGATCCAATTATTCAAGTGTATACCTTAACGTATGGAGGCACTAGAAACTATTTATCAGCCCCCCCCCCCCCCATTAGCAAATCTGAGACTGCTAGTAGCAACATCATTGTTCCTCTCTGAAATGAACTGTACCTGTCATAATTATTTCTTAAACAACATGTTAATAACTTTGTAAATATCCTATTTATATGTATGAATCTTCTGGCTTGTTTTCTTTTCAAATATACTTGAATATCAAAGCTCATTTAATTAAATATAGCAGTGTTTAACTATTTAATAAATGTTAAAATATGCTCATCTCAAGTGGAAACTGGTGTATCTAAGCTACAAGCACCTGGACTGACAAAATCTAGACAATACCCAACTGGTGATGGCCATGTGTACTAAAAAGATTTTATTATTAAAAATAATTGTATGTATTTTGTAATAAATAAAGTTTTATTTTCTGACTATTTTGTAAGCAGTATCAAAGTCAATTTGAAAACTTGCTAGATAATGTTGGGTTGATATCAGCAACAGAGTTGGCAGTTAAAATGGCTGCAGATCTAAGAAGTCACACAAATAAAAGCATATTTTAGAGATAATTAATCAGTTGTTTGAAAATTCAGAAAGAGAAACAAAAGAATGTTACAGAAGAAAATGAAAAGCAATGGCCAGCAATTTGTAAAGATAGAGTTGATGAATTAAAAAACACATTCAATAATAGGATCAGTATTTTAGAGAATGATAACAAAAAATACTGAATTAAAGAGGATATATAAAAAAGCTTATCCACTGACTAAACGAAAGATACCACAAACATTAAAACAATAACAAAAATAAAGAGAAAAACAATAGAATACATCATTGCTCTGGATAATGTGCAGTTGAAGAATCTTAAATGCAGGAATAGTTCAGTAATCTACAAAGAGATGTAGACAAACATTTCCATATGTTCAAATTCGGTGACGAGGAACCCACTTTGACACTAATAATGGCTGGAGACGGCTTGAATGGGTAATGAAGAAAAACTTTAATATAAGTTTAACATAACAGCAAATGTACAACGTTTCGACAAGGTTTTGTCATCTATATGTTGGTGTGTATAAAGATCTTTACAGGAAAATTGGACCATCAGGTTTATGGAGTTGTTAGCTTATCTCCAGGAATCTCAGTCAAGGGCAACAACAGTTACCATGTGATAAGTGGTTCTTGCATATTCCATTTTATAGATTTTAGTTAGATGAGATAAAAGTTTCTTAGCCACTTGTCAGTAGACCACCACTGGTTCATCACAACCACAAAAACTGACAAAGTATATATATGTATATTTTGTGTGTGTTCTAGTTCATAGCAAGTTTCTTTAACAAGTCCTAATTGGCAAAGATATGAGAAGTTACCTTATCTTGAAGTTGGCTTGGGCTCTCAAAGAGATTGTTTTTCAACTTAAGAAAGAAAGGAGACAAATATTTTGTCTCCAAATTATTTATCCATTATATAATGTAAAGTTGTACTCTTACCTTATATCTGCTTCACTTCAAATATGTCCCTTGGTAGGGACTAATAATGCTAAAAGTTAGGGTGGGAAGAGCACAGATTGACCATTCTTTAACAACGAATTTCAAGTTTTTTATTTTCATATATATATATATATACATAATTCTTGTCTAATTATCATTACAGTAGTTTATTTGCATCCAGTTTTTTTTGTTTTTTTTCAGTTAATAAATGTCAGTTTTGATCGGTGGTGCTTGTATTTGTTTATTTTAGTATTGACCCTTTATATGTGCTTCAGTTACCATAACTACGATTCTGGAGCTGTATTTATCACGTATGTATAACAGTATTTTATGACACTGCAACCGAATCTAGAGCTAAATAATACTTAAAACTAATTTTTCCTAGTCAAATAAAAACAAATTTTTATGATCGGGAAACAATGTGGTCATGTTATCCAAAGTAACAAAATCATGGCTGTCTAATCGCAAACCAAGGAATCAGAGTATCGGTTTAAAATTAGGGTCAGCTTTGCTTGGATAGCTATTTTTTGTAGCGTTTTACCTGTAAAATAATGCCAAGTTGGCCCTAATATAGACGCTTTTACGTGAATTGTGTATTCCAGCTAGTCAACAGCACCTATCATCCACTCTTGTTTAACCCAGGGCTTGAGTTGTAAAAAATTAACAAGTGGAACGATCTGGATTGATATCTACTTTGCGAACAGCGTGTGCTTGAGTAGTTTAACAACAGAAACGATTTGATAAAAAAAAAGTTAACAACAGAAACATTATTTACTATAAAGAGAACACGTCAGCTAGAACAAGGTAATCGTAAAGATTTTCTGGACTACGTGTTACCACCATTACAGGATAGAAACTAAATATCCATAAAAGTTTAAAGACTTTCTTTTTATAACTAAAGCGGGTGGAAAATAATATGTTCGCATACCACAGAATTGGCTACTGATCAGAAGGTGATGCGAAATATATTCACGAGTAAAAGAGAAACATCTTACTGTTCACATCTTGCCATGTTATTGTAGATAGTTTTAGAAATGTTGTAAAAAGGCTTTCTTGTGTGTTTTAAATGTCAATTACCTTTACGCGTCTGAGAAAACATGTTCTCACTTGATGTATTTCTGACTTATTAGGACATGCGTAGATAAAGAAAACAAGTGAAGGAGTATAAATTACATTTGGTTTTTCTTCTCATTTGACTAGTAGATCATCAATACCAAACAGAGGCGTCGTGAGGAACTCAAAAGATTCGAGACTTGTGCTCATAGGCGCGGGAATTTTCGGCGTTTCAGTTTGATATTGATCATGGTTTTTCTATTCTTATCTTTTAAGATACCAACTAAGAATTCGGGGCACTGGATCCGTGTGCTTGCACCTAGCGACGCCGAAGATGCCTTTGTAGTTTATCCATGACCCATAAAATTGAAACTTCAACACATTGACTTCAAATAAAGTTATGTCTCAGAGTTGTGAATTGGAACTTTTTTTGAACAATTGTTATAGCGTGGATGTATTGTTTTTCTTTTTATGCTGGCGAAGTGTGATTGCAATCAACCATATTTATTATAAGACAAGGGTATTAGGTTTATTTTCATTTTAAACATTGTAGTATTTGTAATGGCTGGAGACGGCTTGAAACGTCTCAAAGTGGGTTCCTCGTCATCGAATTATAGTATTTAATTGGATCCAAAGAGGTTTTCGAGAAGACTATTTCAATAACTATTTCCGACATACCTTTTGCCGACGATCCCTTTGATCTATCCAGAGCTCCTCAGGCTGGCTGGGATACAGCAAATACAGTAGCGAATTTGTTTAGTTTTTGATGTAGAACCCTTTACATTATCGTTATCTTTTTTTCACCGAATTTCACGTTTTGAAGAAGAAAAGAAACTAATAATTAAATACAATCGGAACACTGTTTATGTAAGCCATTTGTTAGAATAATCGATTCTAAACTTGCTTCAATTTCTAATACTATTATACATCCTTCTTAGAAAAAAACGTAAAGAACCGATTAAAGAAATCTGTTTAAAAATACAATAAGCCAAGTTTTTACTACACTTTATTATGACAAGTGTAATTGATTATAACTTGTTTTCTCTTTTTTATCTGTGACAAACACAAATGGTTATGGTAACATCATTTGTTTTTTATAATTTGTTACTGACTGGTTTGTTGCTGGACCTAAAGTTAATAGGGTATTAATTTCCCAAGTTAAAAATTAAGCAAGTATATTTCTTTTTTGTTGTTCAAAACAGTTATATCACGCTTTGTTAGTCCCTCAGTGGGCCAGCTGTAAGTTTACAAACTTACAACGCTAACCCAGGGTTCGATTCTCCGCAGTGGATAGAGCTCTAATAATCATATTGTGTAGCTTTGAAATTTGCGAGAAAACAAACAAATAAGCATACTTTATCAAACACCAAGATTAAAATTTGCTCTTGAAGCGATTAGCATGCATGAAAAACAAACTGGTGGTCAAATGTAAATAAAAACTTTAAATAAATGTTGTTTATCCCCATTAATTAATTGTATAATATTACAAGAAACTAACGATATTACCATTAGAAAATATAGATAATATGAAAATAGTTTTTTGTTAATCTTCATAAACAAATATAATAAAGTAATTATATGGCAATTGAAGTTCGTTTAGAGATGTGTAGTAGTTACTTTTCACTGTCCTTTATAATTGTTAATATGTATAAATATAGTAATAAGTTTATTTTTCTTGTTAATTCGTTCGGTAGGTTTCGATGTTCCGAGTTCTTCCCGCCTCTTCTGGAGTTTTACTATTTTAGCGGGCAACGGGGGCTGTCAGTGGCTCTGTGCCTTGAGTTAGCCGTGTTTTCTATCTGAAATTAGGTTAGTTTTTAAGTATTTCATTAGCTTTTCGTAATTTCTATGATCGAAATATTAACTTTATTTTCTTTAATTATTAATATTGTGTTATTTTGATAAAGTTTTACATACTTGCAAAATTTAAGTTTAACGTTAAGCCTAACTATTGAGTTTTGGATTATTCAAAATCAAAGAATAAGTGGCGCCATTTCTGTGTCTTAAGTCAAAATTATTTAGCTTTCATAATAAATTAAGAAATAAGTGGCCATTAAAGCGGATAAAATAATGTCAGAAATTGCTTGTTTGGATATTAAAAGGATATTTTAAAACAATTGTAATTATAGTTTATATTGCTTTATGTTTTGTTTTTATTTTTTTTAAGAGATAGGATTAGATTTTTAACGAATGTTTTTACATTTTAATTTTAGTATTTATAAAATATAACTAAAATTTAAATGAGATTTAAAAGGCAGGTTTACTGTTCGTAAATATAGCGGCAGGCCCTCAGAGGTTCAGAAACAGAGAAGCCTGGGCCATTTCTATCTTTTGAGGCCCCTGTCTATAATAATAATAAAAAAAAGACATGAAAACAAAATAAGAATTACTAGCTCAAAAGAGAGGTGAAGCATAATTTGAATAGTCAGTTTATATATATCTCTCTATATATGTATGTGTATATAGCTTGCAGTTTTAAAATGATTGGGAGGCACATAGAAACGTTGCAAAACTTAACAAATGCAAAAAAGTAAAATTAGTGTCCAAAGTTGAGGCCAGGGCCAAATGCCTCTCCTCGCCCCCCCCCCCCCTCAAATTGTTCCTAGGCAGGCCACTTGTGAAAAAAGTTAGAATAGTGATCACGAGAAAGTTTAAGTTTAGGTCATCTAGAAAATGAAAACAGTCGAGATCACATTAAAATATATTATGTAGTAGTAGTAATTGAAAAGGTAGGAACAGAAATATTCAAACCAATTTTCTATCTGTAATCAACCTAATAAATTATATTTTGTTTTGTAACTTGACAATTTCATTGGTGAATCTATACTAAGTTAATGAACTGTAAGTAAGTAGCTATTTCCACTATTTTGGTTTAAAAGCTAAGTTTTTAAAATATACTAATAAAAATGTAGACGTTTGTTCTACTCTTGATTGTCATAACCACTAATAAAAAAAGAATTATTAGAACATTGTTAAATGTGACAACGTTTTATGTCTGTTAAACAATTAAAAAAATGTTCTTTTATCATAGTTGGAGTCCTACTTTTCTAAACACATTAAGAGTTTAGAACACAAACACTTTTTTTGTAGTATAACTTTGTATTTACTATAACTGTATTTTGTTGTTGTTGTTGTTAATGCATTTGATGAAATAATACATTCTATTTTTGATGAGGTCAATAGAAAATAACATCTAACAACCTTGTATCTTTGGCTTTAAACTGGGCCGCAACTATGATTAAATAAAATCTTGTAAAATATTTCTTTGCAAGTGGCCATTTATAATTGTACATGACTTTCAATCGCTTTCATTTTTAAGGAGTGAAAAAACAGTAAACCCCGCGCTGTAAAATGTTGCATTATATTAAACACAACATTCTATGGTATAGTAACATGATGAAAATAAAATGTAGCATGTGAAAATGAAATAATTCTGTTTATCATCTATAATTTCTCACCGATCTGTAGTTGAAACTAACAACAGTTTTTCCTCTGTGATTTGTTAAAGAAAACCGAAAAGTTTACCACAGTCTGTAGCATTTTATTTTACAGTAATCATGGGGAAAAAGAAACAGAAGGATACAAATCCGGTCTCTGAAGAGGAAGAGGAGGAGGAGTATATTGTAGAAAAGATTTTGGATAAAAGGATACAGGCTGGAAAAGTGGAATATTTTTTAAAATGGAAAGGATACCCAGAGTAAGTTTCTAGTTTGGCCAAGCATTGTCATGTTACAGATTCTTAGTGTCTTTTAGTTATTGTTTGTTATGAAAGAAGTTATAAAATAGACATTTTCTGAAGGTAAATGGAAAGGAATGCTATGAATTTCAGAAGTTTACATTGATAAATAGGATGAAATGTATTGAGAACTACGAGGTTAAGAATTTGGTTTTAAAAAATTAAAAAGCCAAAGAGGGTGTCTGAGGAACGGTGGGCTCAATATGTTAAAATCATTGCCGAGCAAGGATTTTATAAATATATTAAAGGTAAGCAAATATATAACTTGATATTCTGCCCTTGAAAGATGCTAATTGCATGGTTATTGTTGAGGGCTACGAGATGGCTGAACTTCAAAATTTTTTTAAGTCTGTGGACTTACAACATTAAAAAAAGTCAAGTTTCAATACTGGTGGTGAGCACAGCACAAATAGCCCATTGTGTAGCTTTGTGCTTAACAGTAAACAATTTGATTTTTCCAAGATATTTTCAATATTCCTGCTCCTGAGCATTCTATGGGAAGCATTTGAATTGAATTGAAGCCTGTAGATGTTAATCCTATTATGATAAGTATAAACAATTGGAGATTAAAAGTAGATTAAGCAGTATTCTTCGCAGGGTTTTAAAAGAGGGCAAAGATCAGAGATGGGAGCCTCATTCTTGGTAGGTCAAGAAAGTGGACAGTTGCCTGGAGACTGAAGAGTAACTACTATTTTTAGAGGGGGTGATAGGAGTTGACTTGGAGATATAGGCCAGTTAGTCTTAATTCTGTAGTGCGAAAGTTCTGGTAAGTCTGATGAAAGAAGCCTTAAAAAATCGTTTAGTGAAATATGAATGTAAAAGAAATCCATTATAAACCACCGAAAGGAAGGTCTTACTTAACTAATCTGTTTGTGAGTGTTGCTTGTTATTCAAAGGGTGTGGACTTGGTGAATTTAGACTTTTCAAAAAAAAGTTTTGATGAGCGCTACGCGTAAAATTAGTGAAGAAAATTATATTGGTAGAGATTGGGTTGGAGAAAGACCAGTCAACTTTCTGTATACGGCCTTGAGCCTCTTTAACCCGACCATGTGACCACCGTGCAACAGTGAAACTATATGTAGTGTATCTTCGTGAAACTTGGCAAACTTGTATTAAACATTACAAGTCTGTCGTAGACAAAAAAAAATTCAGATTTTTTTAGTAAAGTATTTGATTGAAAAGTGATTTTCAAGCTAAGGATATAGATACTTTTATCTTAAGTTTTCTTTTGCGTAATCTCTAATATCTCTTAAATTAATATCCAAAACTTTAATATTTTATATCTTATTTTCTCTAACCCTAACCTGTAGATTACTCTTCGTAAGTTGAAAAATATGAAATAAAATCAAAAACATGTTTTTTCTAGAACGACTGCAGATTGTGACAGACAGTTTTAAATTATTTATCATGAGAGCTTTATTCCCCTTAAATTTTCACAAATGCTTTAGTTTAATTGCATTGTTTTACTGCTCTTATAACTGTAACTTCCGTGACAAGCAAGGCACTACTTTGCAGGAGTGCTGAGAGTTTATAGTAAACAATTTCAGTTTATGAAGTCTGTGTACGTTCCTTGAAGACTGATCGTGAAAAATTAAATTTTTTCTTGTATAATGTAGTGTAAGTTTTTAATTGTTACAGTTTAGTTACTTTTATTAAAACATATATAACAATAGATGCAAAATACATTTAGGACTTACCTTCGCTCTAGTCCAGTTTGCACTTGGGTGTCTGCTTTCGTAAGCTTTTTTTTTTTTAACTTAGTTAATTGACAAAAAAAAATATTAATTCATGTAGCTTTCGAGTATACATTTTTAGAACACAAATATTTTGGCCACTAAAGTAGGATGCCCCAGAATTACTGTATTTTGTCTGGGTTCCTAATTAAGCTAATGAATAGGTTAAAAAATTCCATTACTCTTCAGAGCACCAACTTCAGTTTACACATGTCAGCATCTATTTGCAAAAATAGAGATTTTCACTGGGAAAACATCTTCAGGTTCACGTAGTTTACAAAATTGACTTTTTTATTTATATCAGCAAGCACCACATGAGCAAATAAGTGATTTAAAAGCATGTAGAGTTATCAGGAACTTCTGTGATGGATGTAATAAAAATGTAAACTGACTCAGAAGCTGCCTGAAAATTAAAACAAAAACAGGATTTTGGCATATTGGTGGATAAGCCAAAAAAGCCATACTCTATTGCTAATAGTAAAGCCAGTGAGACTATATGATATTTTTAGACATTTGGAATAATGTGTACAGTTTTGGTTTCCATATTTAAAAGGGGATTTATGGATAAAAATTCAGAGGAAGGCCACCAGAATGATTTCAGGAATGGAAGGGTTATCTTATAAGGCTAAATTTTTATTTTTCTCTTAAGAGGTGATCAGTTGAAGTTTACAAGATTATCAGATTTGGTTTTTTGTGCAATTTTCTGAAGATAGTATGACAAGAGGATACAAGTATAAGAGCTGAAAAAGACAGGCTAGTACTGGAGTGAAATATTTGATTTGTAGGACCCTGGTGGCCACAAGAAATATAATAAATTGCCAAAGGTTGTGAAAATTGTTCTTATTATGAGCCATGGACAGGCAGACAATGAAAGGTCATTGTCAATCAACAAGAAAGTTCTTACATCAGAGAGGTCGTCCATGGGAGACGAGACTCTCGTCGATCTGCGAGCAACAAAAGACACAGTAAGAAACACTGTCAGATAACAAAGTACACTTGATGTTGTAAACTCAGTGAAGATGTCCCATTTAATGGAAGAAAGAAAAGATAAGACTAGGAGAATGTAAAAGAAAGAGAGATGAAGAATTCAGAGAAAGGAAGAGAAGAAATATTTCTGAAAGAGTAAAAGCGAATCTTTCATCCATCGAAGAAACAAAAGAGACTAGAGAGTGCACCGTAGAAAAAAAAAACTTACTTGGAGTCGAGACTGCAAAAAGATACGTGTCTTTTTTAATTCATGGAAAAAAAAAGTTCCAGTGAACTATCCGAGGATAAGAAATGCTCTCGTGTCAAATTATAAAAAGAAGACGAAGCAGGAAGTAGAATATAGTAACTCATTATTCTACTGATAGTCAGTAAATATTGTTAGTTTTAGCAGATTGTCAGAGCACAATAATCCTATAATTATAAGCCAAAACCATGTTTTAGATGTAAATCTTCTGTAATTTTGTGCTTATAGCAATGCATATGACGTAAACATTTCTGACAGTATTTCAAGATTTTTTTACAATATTCAATAATTAAACTAGCTTTGGCAGTGATGGGAATATATGACTTTTATGAACATAATGAATGGTTGTAAAAATAGTTGTGTGGATATTTTACGAGAACATTTGTTCTTAGTCTAGAATGATCAACCAAACCGGCCCTAATTCAGCCAAATGGTGGCCCCTGATGGAGAAAAGGCCAGAAATATATATATAGATCAGTTGTCTTTTTTTATTAATATTTACCAGTCTGGTCAGAATACTTTTCTATGCAAGAAATCTAAAGACACATAACAGACCTTGTACCATTTAATTATGAGTTAAACAATAGTATGAAAAAAAGGGTTAAGTTTCCCAGGAAACTATATTCAGTGAATCTGCAGTCAAGTTTAAATTTATGCTGTCTTTGTATTAAAGACTAGAATTTGAAAATTACTCGGCATATCGTATAAACAGTGCACTGTGGAAAGTGCTACTACCAATGTGTTAAACCATTAACTGTGGATGACGGATATTTCCATCATTGAAGTTCTATGGCTCAGCTGCAAATGACGGAAATATCCGTCAGTCGCACATATATGAATCTATGCGGATGACGATAATTACCATTTTATTGTGATTGATGGCAACTCAGTTTTATCTGTGAGTCAGAAAACAGCAACTGAGCTGCTCCTGCGGCAGTTAATGGGTTAATAATATGAACAGACCACCACGATAACTACATTGAATGCGTGAATCTTGTATTTGACTATGTATTTAATAATATTTTTCAGATGGTGGATTACCATGGAGAATTCAACTGTGAATAAGGATACTAATTAACAAATTGGTTACCTTTGAGATCCGTTCTTGTTGGTGACTAACAAACATCCATTGCAATGTTATTTTTTGTTCTTACACTTACCTGTTGATTAACACTTAACTTAAGGATTTATTTCTTGTTTTAGGTGATACATTTTTGTTAAAATAAACTAAGATAAGTCATCAAAATAGCCTATGGGGGTGTGTGCTAAAATGGCCTTTAATTAGCACAATACGAACCTTCAATTTGGCTAAAATGAATTTTCAGTTTGTACAACCTTTAACCCTATCACTACAGGTATCCTTTACTGCGCATGACACAAGGTTTTAGTGTCTTACATTCAAAATTTTATTAAACTACTTTTTTTTTATGTTATACTAATTAGAATAGCATAAAATCTTAGTTAATAGTCCATATTTTAATAGTGTACAAGGTTAAGTTCTTAATTCTACAAGGTAATATTTTAAAAAATCCTGAATTTCCACTAGTGTGAACCACGTGACACATCTTCTCTTAGCATGTCATCATCCCTATTTTATCCACCACCCCTTGAGAAAGTACGAAATTAAATGTAAATTACTCTTTATAAAATCATTATTGTTCAGACAAATCGTAATTTTTATAGTCTTCAATTTTGTTTGGTTACAGAGCTATCGATTAGAAAATCAGACCCCTCTGACCACACCCACCTGTCACATCCTCTCTTTCAGAATTCATTGATAGCTCTCTATTACGTTTCATTATATATTACCTATAACCAATAGAAAGGCAAGGTTTTCATCTATCAAATGACGTATTGTATAATGTTGTGTTCTGAATGGTTAAATGTCAGTTTCATTCAGAGTACAAACATCGTTCCTGTGGGAAAGTTAATGACTAGCTTGGGTGAATTTGTAACGGCTCTTATTGCATAGTTAGAAAGCCAGGAAAATATTGAGAGATAAATGAATTTGTCTACTTTTACATGGTATTAGTCTATATTCTTTGGTGCATTATTTAATTAAATAAAAACTCTCTATAGTATAAAAAATACTGGTTAACTATCTTCAAAAATTGACAGCAAGAAAAAAAAGATTGGTTAAGTATTTTATTTCTTGTTTTTCATGTTTATTCTTTATGTATAATTATAAAAGTAACTAAAATGTAGAAATAGGGATCCTTTTTAGGTTTGTCAAGATTAGATTAGGTAAAATGAATAATAATATTATAATAAAAATGTTTCACGAGGCACACGCAAGCAGCTCGTGGGTAATGTAATTTAATAGTGTAACATGAGCTGTGCATTCACCGAGTGTTTTACAACTTATAATGGTGTTGATAGTAGTTAGACACGGTTCAAAGGGCAATAAAACAGAATTTAAATTGATCTATAATGTTGCGTACTTATGAGAAATGCATGTAGTTTCATGTTACAAAAGTCATTCTAGAAAGAAAAAAGGGGTAATTTAGGTTTATTTCAATTTTTTTGGGGGGGGTACGAGGTTGGTCGATTTGACCGATTCCATTTTGAGATAGGGAAGAGAAAATAACAGATCAACTATAAAGTTTTACCAAAAAAAAATGCATTTAGTTGGTTTTAGGGATTACATAAAGGAAATTTGAGGTGAGGAAAAGTATTTTTAATTTTAACATGAAAATTACTTTGCACACGGACTATTCAAAACAAATACTCAATATATTCATGGACGAATATGTATTTTTTGTATGTGAAAGACGTATAATATTAACTGAAAGACTGCCAGATTTTGTTAAGATATACACACTATATTGAAAGTTAGAAGTATTAAATCTGTAAAGACTTTAAATGAGTACAAAGAGGTCTCATGGTCGTTTGTTGAGATTGACTGAGCCCTTGTTGAAGGAATTAAGTCAAAGACTGTGGTAGGCCTGTAGATTAGAAAACAACACTGTAGGCCTATGTACTCGTAATCTTCCATAAGTTTTTTACAGAGATTTTTACTAGTCCACAAAGTGAAAAACGTTGGAAACTACTGCTCTAGGAATCACTGATGATTGTGTTTAGTAACATGTGAACTCTTATAAAAGAAAATTCAGCAAGTGATGAATACAAAGTCATGATGACTGATCAGATGTGTTAATATACAAAATTTTAATTTTCCTTTAATAAAGAAGAGTAAATAAATGTAACAAAACACAACTTTACAAACTAAACAGCCTTTAGTTATTCTGCTTTGAAAGTCAACTTATGGTTACACACAGAGAAAAAGAAAACTTTACTAGCTACCTAGCATGTTATTAGAAACCTTAATTTATCTTGATATTTTTATTAACAGATCTGAAAATACTTGGGAACCTGAAGAGAATCTCGACTGTCCAGAGCTTATTTCTGAGTATGAAGAAAAACAAAAAGTAGATGTGGAAGAAAAGAAAGATTCTTCAGATAAAAAAAGAAAAATTAATGGAACTGAAAAGCGTGAAAGTTCTCAAAAGAAAAAGAAAAAAGTAGAGGTATAATACAATTTTTTTTATGTGTATGTGTGTAAAAGTCCAAGAAAATTTGAAGTAAAAACATTTCATCGTCAATCCCTATATTTGGTGATGACTTCTACTGGAAAATTACCCCTTTTTTTTCTCATTATAAACTTCTAAATCTTTTTGTGATTGTTGTTAACCCTATCGCCATGGGTATCCTTTGTTGTGCATGACGCAATGTTTTAGTGCCTTACATTCAAAATTTTATTAAACTACTTTTTG
>NW_013668262.1:52636-57885 GCF_000517525.1 Limulus polyphemus
TCTTGAATTTCCCCTAGTGTGACATACACATTTTCTCTCTAGGTATCTTCTCCTCTCTATTTTATCCACCACCTCTTCAATAACTACAGAATTAAATGTAAATTACTCCCTATAAAATCGTTATTGTTCAGACAAATCATAATTTTTATTGCCTTCAATTTTGTTTGGTTACAGAGCTATCAAATAGAAAATCAGACCCCCCTCCTGTCACATCCTCTCTTTCAGAATTCGTTGATAGTTTACTCTTACGTTTCATTATATATTACCTATAATCAATAGAAAGTCAAGGTTTTCATCTGCCAAATGATGTATTGTATAATGTTCTGAATGGTTAAATGGTTAACATGAAAATTACTTTGCACACAGACTATTCAAAACAAATACTCAATATATTTTAGTTTATTAAAAATACTTCACTAAAAAATATGATTTTCTGTATATGAAAGACTTGTAATATTAACTGAAAGACTTCCAAATTTTGTGAAGACATACACACTATGTTGAAAGTTAGAAGTATTAAAGACTTTAAACGAGTTCAAAGAGGTCACGTGGTCGGTCAAATTGACCGAGCCTATGTTGAGAGAGTTAATCGTTTCACTGTCTACATGTTATAGAATCATGTAGGTGTTTGGAATTTTGTACTGCCATTACAAAGGTTCTCAAAGTTTATCAGTTTCAACTTTTAAGTATTAACACTTTTGTTTGTGTTTATCTAAAAAGTAAATTGGTACTGGATGAATTGTTTATTTATAAATGTGGCAGTAAAAAAAAAAAATGTAACTGATAATTATTAAACAGTTTCCCAATTTATTTTGTATCAGAAATTGACTGGAAATTGGTGAAGTAATCCCTGTCCAATATTGAATAATGTTTTAGCTTTTGTTTTATTTCACTTTGATTTTAAACACCCGCCATTAGGGCAATGTAATTTTATTAGTTATGGTCTGTTGTCTACTAAGAAATACTATAAGGTGTATTTTAAAATGTCTGAAAGATGCGTCTTCCCGAAAGGTTGATAGCAGAATAAAAAATAATGTTTGGCTGGAACAAACCGTTGGTGATCGTTGGAGCCTCAGTGATCACAACCATGAGCCGGACAAGGAAGACATGGTGCTTTGCAAGTTGTTGACAGGCGCTAGCCATGGGCGGAACAAAACAGCTTGAGATTATTGTGGATTATGGCGTACAATGATTACTGAGTGTGATATAATAAATGCGTTATTTTCATTGTTTAAATATAGTACTTAATATAAATCTTCATTATTCTTTTGTACCTCTTTTGGGATTACTTAGGAGATGCCATAACATTTTGTAGTAAAGGAATAAATGCATGAATCACTTTAAAAATGTATTTTTTAATTTTTAAAACAATAATTGTCATTTCTCATTTTTTCAGATGTCTGACACAGCTTGTCAGAACATTCCTTGTGCATTTCATCATTGCTTCTGTGTTTTAGCTGCAAGAATGTTTTCTTTCTGTGGTTTTTAAGATATGTTGTTATAAAGTTTCCAGTGTAAACTTATCGATAAATAAGCGTAAAAAAAAAAATAACGTCAAGTCAAGGCTGTTAGTAATTGTAACTGTATTTAGTTAATAGCAGGAGTTGTCAATCTTATGCAACATGTGGAATCTTAATCAGTAGTAACTTTGGTTCGTATGAAGCATAAGTAAACAGTGTATTAGGTTATAATCTTTGGCAATGCAAATCATAAAATAAAAAAAGTTAATTTTTAATTGTATAAGATCTAGCTGTATACTAAATCATCTCTTAATTGGTTTGGAGATTTTGTTGAAAATTGTTAGTACAAATTCAGAAACATTAAAATAATAATAAGCCATAGAAATGTTTGAACATTTATACACCATATTACTAGTTAATATAAATATTATATTGTTGACAAGACCCTATAATTTAAGGGCTTTCAGAAGCTGGATCTTTTTTTTTCATAAGGGGCAAACTGATGATGAAAAGGTCCACCTTTCGAAAGCGTTCGAGTTATAGAATCTTGTGTTTCTGTTGTAAGTTGATTTTATGAATGTGTTTTCTATTATGTCATCTATATTTTCCCCATCCTGCAAAGAAGTGTTGAAAAGGAAATGTTTTCTTCGTACGTGACATTGATTCTTTTTTTTAAATAAGATTGCACATTTGAAACAAGTTTATATTCAACATAAAGTTTGAATTGGTAAATGTCAAAGCATGAGGCATCCCATTTAAATCATAGTTTTGTGATGGTTGGTGACTTCCAACGAAAGGAAGTTACCTTCGTATATCAGAAATAATAGTTGACTTAAAACTATTGAAATGAACTGAATATACCAGTTTGACTAGGAGTATGCATTGTCATAAAACCAAAGCTTTTGATGGTCAGAATGTATTAATTTATCAGTTGGCTGCCCTTGATATTAAGGAATACCTTATTTTAGAAAACTTGGTTACTTTTATTTTGAAAGAGAAAGCATGATGGACCCAGTGTTTTCCATTTTTGATGTAAAATTATATTGTCCATGATTTGAACTTTTACTAAATTACAGGCAAGCTTCGTAAGAGACTTTCTGAAGTTATTAGGCAAGAAAAAGTAGAAATAACAGAAGAGGAAGAAATTATTAAAATTAACGAGTTAGAATTGTTTGGTAATTTAATCCTTTGGATGCCATCTTTGGGTTTAAACGACGCGACATTTATAACGATTTTGGTGCATCAAGTGGATTTACCCCACAGTGTCACAAAAACTTTTCATCGTTGTTCAACAGTCGGGATTCTCCTTAAATTTCCTGCCTTAGAACTGTGCATGCGTACATCACTGAGCAAAAGTGAAACGATTGGATTTTGATATTGAAAAAGTTCTAAAAAAAAAAGTCTGATTCTAAATTTCACTTTTTAGTGGATAATTGACACTTTTCGAAAACCCACTCGAAATTTAAATATACACTCAAAGGGTTAAAAGCATTTCTTAAAATAGTTACTGCCTTATAACATTCTATCTGTCTTAATCAGGACTATGAATTAGCTAACACTAAACTGTGATGAAATCATTATTAAACAGTGTATTAAAAATAAAAGATCATTCCACATAATATGTGTTCTTAATTATTAATTTAAGTAACTTATTTATATATATTTCACTGGCAAGGAGAGAGTTATACAAGTGTAGTTATTATCAGCTTGATATTTGTGTACATATATCATTATATTGTAAAGCAGTGTGCTTGAAGTTTACCCTCTTGTAATATCTATTTGTTTTAATGTAGTGTTCCTAAGATTTAAATGAAAGAACAAAGTTTTTCTTAGTTAACAACTAAGCTTGTTATAATTAGTAGATATTTGTTTTCTCATGATACTATGCATGTTATGAAAGCAAACGGTTTGTGTGTATGTTTATATACGTTGTTGTATTTATTTATTTTTTGTACTTTTATAGGAGGACAACAAACCAAGAGGATTTGATAGAGGTCTTGACCCTGAACGAATAATTGGAGCAACTGATTCTAGTGGAGAACTCATGTTTCTGATAAAATGGTATATCAAAAAATATACTAACATCAGTAGTTGTCTTCGTAACGTCCTTCGTGATTTAAATAAAATGTGTGAGAGAATTTTAAATACGGCAATACAAGAATTTACATTTGTTTCAAGTTTTTTTAGAGAAAAAAAAATATACAGTGATGCCAGACTAAGATAATCAATGAAAAACATCAAATATCGAGTGGTGCAAAAACACGGTAAAAGAAAACACTTTAAGGAAAATGGTGTGAGTACCCTACATTAATTATTGAGTTTGGGGGAACTTAGAAATGGGGGAGAAAAAGAATCTTGTATAATTACTTTTCTTTCTTTCTTTTCTCTCTCTCTTTTTTTTTTTAATAGAAAGAAGATTTAAGATTATATGAACATACCTATGTAAAAACATCAATAAAAGTTAGATACATCCTCTCTGACTTAGAAGTCGTACTGTTCTGACACTTGGTTTTATGGATGAAATATCTTTGTAAAAATACTGGCATTACGTTTGATAGATTTGACACAAAAGGCTTATTGCTAAAATAAAATAATTACAAATATTTATAAGTTAATTGTAATAGCCATAAAGCAGTTGATAAGAAGCTTTGTTTAGAAGATGAGTAAATAGTAAAATAAATTTTCTGTTTTATATATAAACGGAGAGAAACCAGTTTCTAAAATGCTTATTACACGTTATAAAGATGTATGATTGATTGTACTTAATATGTGTATTTTTTTTTTTTAAGTAACTTGCAGCTGAATCTGAATTCAGAGAATGCAAAACTTCAAATAGAAACATCTTGGAAGTAGTTTCATCCTATTATTACCTCCGCCATCAATGGTGGACATAGGTTACGTCTTCACCCCCTGTGTGTGTGTTTGTCAGTAAGATTTCTTGTTTGTTTGTTTTTGTTTTTTGAATTTTGTGCAAAGCTACACGAGGGCTATCTGCGCTAGCCATCCCTAATTTAACAGTGTAAGACTAGAGGGAAGGCAGCTAGTCATCACCACCCACCGCTAACTCATGGGCTACTCTTTTACCAATGAATAGTGTGATTGACTGTCACATTATAATGCCCCCACGGCTGAAAGGGCGAGCATGTTTGGTGGGACGGAGAATCGAACCCGCGACCCTCAGATTGCGAGTCGAGTGCCCTTACCACCTGGCCATGTCGGGCCTTAAGATTTCTTGAAAACGGCCAAATGGATTTAGACAAAAGTTGGTATACATTTGGACTATGATCCAACTTAGAAGTGATTAATTTTTGGAGGGTCAAAGTCATGAAAAAAAATCCCTTTCTGTTAACATGAGGTCTTATTTTTCACACTATTTTTGTTCTATAACTCAGTCAAAAATTATCGGATTGTGATGAAATTTGGTGGACATAAGTAGAATATTATTCCTCGTTGTCCTGCAAAAATGTTCCTTGTCCGATGATAACTGAACATATGAACACATTTTCGTATTTTTTGAGAGCTAAATATGATCAACACTGTGCAGTGGAGGCAGGCAATCTACTGAGTGCCCTCTAGTTTCCAAAAATTTTATTAGAACATAAACTAATTATAAATTCCTTTGTATCTACATTTATAAATTATTTGTCTTTTTTTTTCAGAGAGTTTTATTCACACAATCATATTAACATCGTGCATGATAATAAAGAATAGCATGCTTACTGTATCTCGGATCTATATTTGGCTCTCAAAAAATACGAAAATGTGTTCATATGTTCAGTTATTATCGGA
>NW_013668262.1:58838-75485 GCF_000517525.1 Limulus polyphemus
AAACCAACTTTTGTCTAAATCCATTTGGCCGTTTTCAAGAAATCTTAAGGCCCGACATGGCCAGGTGGTTAGGGCACTCGACTCGCAATCTGAGGGTCGCGGGTTCGATTCTCCATCCCACCAAACATGCTCGCCCTTTCAGCTTACCGTATCTCGAATCTATAATGTTTGCGATAGTTGATATTAAAATGTTGCCTAATTTATTTACAGGAAAGGAAGCGATGAAGCAGACCTCGTCCCGGCACGACTAGCGAATGTTAAATGTCCACAAGTAGTGATACAATTCTACGAAGAAAGACTTACGTGGCACACTAGCTCTTCTCAAGAGGAGGAAGATAAAAAAGAGGAGTCGCAATCCTGTTCGTAGTCTGTACTTCTTGTCATTAACATCATAGGTGTGCCATCAAAAAAAGAAAGACTTCAAATCCTCCTGTTTCTCTATAGCAAGTTACTGGTTAGATCCTCGTTCCCATCTGATGTTTTTCAGATTTTCTATGTTTATTACATTCATTTTATGATTAAGATATAGTTTCTCTCTGCAGTTCTTTTATGAACGTTATCTCATGAACAACATTAGAAATAGTAAGGGTTTGATAAATATTTGCTGGCATAATAATATTATTATACCGTTAATGTGAATATTTGTGACGTAACACATCGTTATAATTAGTTTACTGTTGAATTATTGTTCTAAATTCAGTATTACAAAACTTGAAGAGAGCTAAAAAAAAAATGTAAGTTTAAAAGATCTTTAATGGTTCGTAGTCTATTTGATCACCTAAGTTAGTAACGTTTTTTAATAATTAGATAATAAGCAAAAGCTAGTTTTTATTCTTCATTGTGGCTGCTAATCTGCTGACAACTTATTGAAGTCCCGAGAAGGAATGTACTGTATTAGTGGCCATGATTCGGAACCCAAGTCTTATTTGGTGTAGAAGCATTGTGGTTGACCACTTGACCTAAGGTACTCGTTAATAATTAGACTTGGGTAATCCTATAGACTACTGACCACGATAATGGTTTATACCTAATGACCATTACTTTATCTTAAGTACTTAGTCTAAAGGGGTTTTTACACTTAATTATTTGTCCTAAAACAGTGTAAAAGTATGGGGGAATAATTGTGAAACTTGTTGTTGTTTAGTGCATTTTTTTTTATGATAAAAAATAAATAAATAAAAACCACGAGTGTGAGAAACCAGTATTAATTTCGTTTAGTGTCTTAAGAATGTTTTACTTTTTTGTTTTCTGTAGTTTTCTCTTGGTGTGTCATACATAGTGGGTAGGAATATATTTAAAACTTGTAAATTGCTGGTGTCATCTTGTACAGAAACCTGTTTAATAATTGGTATTTGTATTACTGTTCTGTTGTACATTTTAGATAATAAATCACTGTGCTATTTGTTTGAATGATTGTGTTATTGTTTTTTTGATAATATAGAAACTAAGCTACTTGTTTATATTTTTCAGAAAATAGTTGAGTTTGTTTTCAGTTGATGTGTGAATGGAATAACGTTTATTAACTGCCAATGATAAAAATAAAAGTAGGAAAAAATATGTTAGTAGAAATAACAAGGATGCAAAAAGAAAACACCCAAGTATATACGCATGCATAAGTAGTTGTATCTAAGAGACATAGAAAATAAATAAACTAATGATAGATACGCAACAAGCTGTAATAGTAAGAGTATTATATCATGTGAAATACGATGTCATTCAAAACTGGATATTTAAACATTATTTTTGGACATACTTGACTGAAGGGTGAATGTATAATATACATTACTATTTGAAGAAGTGAGAAAACTTAGAGGGAAAATAGTCCATATGTGGCTTGTGGGCCTATATATTTGCATATTTTAACATTGAGCAATGGGGTGGGTCAGCTTAATAACAGGATATTTGGTCATGTCCTGCCAAGTGATGCTAAATTTGATTCACGGTAATGATGAAATACGAAATGAACAATGTTTATTACAACACAGAGTGAAATACGAAATGAACAATGTTTATTACAACACAGAGTGAAATACGAAATGAACAATGTTTATTACAACACAGAGTGAAATACGAAATGAGCAATGTTTATTACAACACGGAGTGAAATACGAAATGAGCAATGTTTATTACAACACGGAGTGAAATACGAAATGAACAATGTTTATTACAACACAGTAAAATACGAAATGAACGATGTTTATTACAACACAGAGTGAAATACGAAATGAACAATGTTTATTACAACACAGAGTGAAATACGAAATGAACAATGTTTATTACAACACAGAGTGAAATACGAAATGAACAATGTTTATTACAACACAGTAAAATACGAAATGAACAATGTTTATTACAACACAGAGTGAAATACGAAACGAACAATGTTTATTACAACACAGAGTGAAATACGAAACGAACAATGTTTATTACAACACGGAGTGAAATACGAAACGAACAATGTTTATTACAACACGGAGTGAAATACGAAACGAACAATGTTTATTACAACAAATGTAAAACAATTAATACCCTTTAATATAGTATTCCAGATTCTCCACCAAATAAATAAAGTAAAATTAAATATGGATCTTACAAGTTCCATTATGAGTTTAGTTGAATTTACAATGATTTTGAAAGTCATGTGAAACTACATGTATTTAAACAGTGGATAACAATATTTTTTGCAAGCTAATAATACATCATAACGCTCACAAAATGGTAGGAGTGTTGAACTATAACATTAAAGTTATTGAATATTACATTGTACATTTTGCGTTTGTGGAACCCAAGGGTGCCATGTTTGAGACTTATGTTTAACCCTACTCACAAGCTAGTAGGACAGCTTACTACAGATGCTCAAGACCATGAGCAACTGTCTTAACGCTTTTTTGGGGGGCGAGGGCCTGTGGACCCTCCACTGGTATCTAGGTAGTTATACAAATTAATTGGGGGTAATGGATGCGCTTCATCAATACAAAGGAAGCTTTACAAATCAAAAAGGGGGGTCTTTGGGTGTGAGTATTTTATGCTCATATATTTTAACGTGTGTACTTGCAATGATTAATACTTTATACTATATTTTACATCTGGAATTAAACTAGCTAGCCTAATTCAGTGTAAGTTAAATACATGTACATCTGTGCTTCGTTGATCCTGTATATCTTTAGATAGGTACATCTTCTCACTAGTAAATTAACATGTAGCATCACCGGAAATTGCATTTCAAGACTTAGTTGGACTAGAAAAATATTAATGGACATTAAACTGGTCTGTGATGTCAAAAATGGAACAGCTTGGAGGTCCTTTGGATAGATTTAATACAAGAAGTTTTAAATTGATAATTGGGTTCTCCTGGTTTAAATGGTACAGCTAAAGATCCAGATGTGTAGAAAAGGTTAAAAATATTTTGGCAAACGTCAACCACCGCTGGGTAGCAGCATAAACAACAGTAAAGACGAATGCCACAATCAGAATGTCCCCTGGCGGACACAGCAGATAGCCCGATGTAACTTTGCTATAAGATGCAAGCAACCAGAATGCAGCTTCTGCATTTCGGACCAAAGAGTGTAAACAAGTATTGATCTCTGGGCAAACTTGTCAGAAGAAGCAAGAATTTTATTTGCCTCATGTGATAATGGTCAGCTTTTCTCTCTGATGTTCAGATAACTTAAACACCAGTTAAAGAAACTATAGAAATATATAATTCCGAACACGCCATATTGTATGATGAAACCACCACTGATTAAGACGCAAAGCAATTAGTTGTGCTTTTTAGGTAGTTATCAGAAAGACAAAACCAGATTACGAATAGACAACATGAAGTCGTTCATGTTCATGAATGAAAGCAAGTATTGGCAAAAATATTGCATTTAGTAAAGTAATAAATAGCCACTCTTCTGAGTCTTGTTGTAAGTGGTCAAAATGTCAGTAAAATCACTTGGCATGGGATCAGTGAAGCTTTGATATGAATGAACAAAAGTCGACTGTCGACTGGACAAATAAGCCGAGTTTACCGATCAAATTCAGGCGCGATTTCTTGGTTCAGTTCTCCTAGAAAATCGTCGAGTAAAGACTTGCTACAAAATCATCTTTTCAGTTTTACAGAGACCGATTTTGAGCGAAAGAAATCTGTGGGACTAAGAAAAATCTAGTAAAAGCAGCTTTCTTTTCGAGTGCTGCATTTTCATTTTGTTTGTCAAATAATAAAGACTTTTCATTTTTTACCAGTTTTGTCCAGTCTCATTTTATACACAGTAGGAAGACTCAGTCTTATCCGATCAGAATCACTTTTTTTCCTCAACAAATCTGTAGTTATTAGCGAATCCATCTATCCGATACTTGTCAGAAAATCGTGTTTTTTTACGCGAAAATAGCATACAAGTGTATTTTGTTATAAAATTGTAACAACGATACATAGAAAGGATTGAAACAGCTATATATCAACAAAAGTTATGTTGATAAATAGCTGGATAATAACTTTTCACAAACTTGTATTAAAACGTATACCTGGAAGATGATTGGATGGGGGAGCGTGAAACAGAAACTCCTTGGTTCGCATATTATTGTGGTTAAAACAAAGTTGCTATCCGTATTTTTAACGTGGTGGGTGCATTAGAAGTCTGACAGTCAATTCAGTCTAACCAGTGATGGCGGTGGGTGGTGATGACTAGCTACCTTCCCTCTAGTCTATCAATTCAAAATCGGCCAGGTGGTTAGGGCGCTCGAATCGCAATCTGCGGGTAGCGGGTTCGTTTCCCCGTCCCATCAAACATGCTTGCCCTTTCAGCCGTGTTGGTAAAAAGAGTTGGCGGTGGGTGGTGATGACTAGCTGCCTTCCCTCTAGTCTTACACTGCTAAATTATGGACGGCTAGCGCAGATAGCCCTCATTTAGCTTTGCGCGAAATTCAAAAAACAAACAAACAATCAGTTCAAAATTAGGGATGACTTTTGCTACTCGTGTAGCACGAAATTCAACAAAAAAAAACAAGTTACTTTTTGTTTTATTAAGTAGATTTTGTGCTGTGTAAATTGTCAGCTCTGTTTATTGTGCTTATCTAAAGAACGAAATAATATAATACTAAGAGCCTTTAATCTCTAAATTATTTCAGAAAAACGAGTTGTAGATTTTGAATTGAAATATAGCAGTACAATAACAGATCGTTAAAGGTATTAATTAAAAATAAATATTAATATATATGTCGACATCATAATAGATCATTTCAGAAAGTGTCAGCCTTAGCCTCTATGGAGCTCTGGACGAGAATCGTTTAAAAATGTAACATATGAATGTGGTAAGTCCGTTAATACGTCAAACGCGTGTTTTTTAGTGTTTTGCAGTTCCTTGCTTAAGAATCACTCAAACATATCTCCAGGTCTTCAATAGCGAAGAGGCCTAGGCAACTAGCTTGATTAAGGACGGTTCTAATTTTAAGTTAGAATAAACTAAAATGTATAGAAGAATCTATGTCATGTAGATGTACGCTGAAGTATATTGTTTTAACTAATCATTATATTTAAGTGTCAATAGATGGCAGCACTCCCGAAAAACATATACTATGTTGACAGGCATAATATTCTTGATAAAAATCACGTTTTAATTTTTAGTTTTTCATTACGGAATTCAAATCAGAGGTGTAAAATAGCGTTTTAAGCCTACTTTTTGTACCACAGATGTAACTGGTTAGGCTGCTTTTCATTCAGTATTACACCTTGTCAACTGGACTGGATTGCGCCACCTAAAAGCCAATCTTAAATTCTTTATTGATTTGAAGTTCGTAAACGAACATCTGTATACAACATTAAGTGATAAATGAAAATGTATTGTAGTAATTGGCCATATAAGCAAAATGGCATCGTTATATTTATTCCGAATATGTAGCGAGAAAAGATAATGCCACCAGTAGGCAAATCTTAAATTATGCTAATGAAAATGTGTAATGACTTATATTAAAAGCAAATGTATATCACATTGGTGTAACTACTTTAGCATATGCTTCAATTATTGATTCGTGTTGTGTGAGGAAACATTTTATAGTTTGAACTGTTGTTCGAAAACAGTAGAAAAATTTTATTAATTTCCATTCTCATATCTGTTAATTTCTTTATAACTTTGGGAAATTGTATAAATTTCAAATTACTGACATTATTAATTATCGATTAATGTGATATTTAAACACATTTCATATCGGTGACAGTTCATCTTAGCAAGTACATTATCTAAGAATCATATTTGACTTTCACTGTTTATTAAAATTTGGCTTTAAAGACACCTACAAACTGTAAACAACACTAAACCTTAAAACTAAACATTATCGATTAAATTTTTTATTCTAGACTTGGCAAAATAATCACAGTGTACGATTCAAATGATCTAATGTTTGCAGTTTGATTCTGTTGAATATGTCCCGAACTTTCAGCTATGGATGAGTTATAGAATTGACAGTCAATTTTGTTGGCGGGTCCAAAAGCTGGTAAAGATTTAGTAGAGACAGATGCAACTTTCCCTCTGGTGAGTAGTTCGGAATAAGGCTTACTCTACCCTAACTATGTGCGCATAAGGTGCCGCTCAGACTGTGATGTCCAATTTCTTGAATATTAATTATATAATAGGTTTAAGATTGAACTTTGTAATTCTACATTATACGTGCCAGCGGTAAGTTTATAGACTTACAATGCTAAAATTCTGGGTTCGATAACCCCTCGGTGGACAGAGTACAGATAACTTATTGTGTAACTTTTCTCTTAAAAAAAAAGCAAAAAAAAATACAAAATTTGTGCAGAAGAACAGAGTAACGTGCTTTTTTTTATTGTTAGCTTGGTTTACACTTCCTTTTCATGCACAAGAGGATAAATTGTATCAAAACAACGTTTCTGTGGTTTAACTTTCGATTATTAGACTTTCTAAAATGTTTATGAAAACTTGTTTTTCCTGATCCTACCTAAAACTTTTATAAGGCAATGTGAAGAAACGAGAAAATGACAGTTAACGTACTCTATTGTCAAAAGGCCCCCCAGTAGCTCAGCGGTATGTCTGCGGACTTACAACGCTAGAATCCGGGTTTCGATACCCGTGGTGGGCAGAGCACAGATAGCCCATTGTGTAGCTTTGTGCTTAACTTCAAAAAACAAAACAAAATTTGAAACATATCTTTCAAGCAGTAGGAAAACAACATTCCAACTGTTATATTTTAATTATTTTAGATGCTACAAAATAATATCTACAGTCTTCATATGTTTTTGCTATTTTTATTAATAATAATTACGGTAAAGAGTAACAACTTTTGCCTTTGAAGATTGAAAAACTATAACCAGTGTTTTCAATGAGAGGGATGATGACAGATCTTTGTATATAAAGTATCTGAGAACATCTCATAATTGTGCTATCTCAAAGTAAGTTTCTTGACATCTGAACGGACACTTGTACTGTTCTTTATGTAGTCCCTCTATGGGGCAACGGTAAGTTTACGGACTTACGACGTTAAAATCTGAGGTTCGGTTCCTGCTGTGGACACAGCAGATAGCCCAATGTGGCTTTGCTTTAAACCAAACTGTTTATATAATTCACAAAAGAAGAGAAACAAAAAGCCAGTTCTCATTGAAACGAATCAGCAGGAAACAAGAAGTTATGTATATATATGTATGTGTGTGTATTTTTGCCTGTGAAAATTTCTAGGCACAATTCTTGATAAATAAAGTTTTGATTAATTAATGCTCAATCCCGTGAGTAGAAAGTTTAAAGGAACTTAAATAATTTCTCCGTCTACTATATTCCTAGCGTCTCTTGTCAAGTTTGTTACTTTAGGTATTTTGATTTGAGTTTGTGAATTTTCTGGGGCATTAGTGAAATGGGACGGGCATTGTTTTCTGTAACAGACTTTACATTGATTCATGTTTTGCACGTAAAATTTATTCATCAAAATATAACGCACTCTAGGAGATAAAATTTTGAAATAAATGCCTGAAATATTCTTTATTCAATCTGTAAGTTCTATGAAAGTGAAATAAATAAAATTGTGAAAAACAAATAAAAAACAACAACATTTGTTACCGTCTATGCTTATTCGGAAATGAATTACCTTATACTGCAATATTTCGGATTTCCTTGCAAGAGAAAAGTAGCTAGTGAAATTATTTTTCAAGCTGGATATATTATTGTCCAACAGATGGCAGCAGTAGTACGTCAATGCTACCGATATGAGCCACGTTTGTATATATCTTGAATTCGCGTTTAATTAAAGTTTAGTAATATTTGAAAAGAAACGCAAAATAATTTTATCTGTTATTGCTAACAATATTTGTAAACAGATAATTAAGTTACGTTGCTGTATACCACAATTAAATCAGGTAAATTAGTGCGTTGACTTCAATTATCATATAAACTCTATTGAATTTGTTTCCTAACACAACACTAGATCTAAGTCATATATTACGCTATTTCATTCGTTAGGTATATATTTATTTATTACATTCAGATGTTAAGGTGTCAATAATTTTCCACAACCAACTACTGTTATCGTCACAATCAATTATTGTGAGTAGGCGACCACTAACGCAAAAATTAAATATAATATATATTTACTTCAGATACGAAGGTGAAGATAAATTAAACACTACAACTTCAGATTGTGTAGTTAAGCACAAAGCTACGTAATGGGTTATCTGTGCTCTGCCCTTCCACGGGTATCGAAACCCGGTTTATAGCGTTTGAAAGTCGTGGACATACCGCTGTCCCAACTGGGGGGGAGGTAAATGTTTCTTTGGTTTGTTTCGAATTTCCCGCTAGGTTACACGAGGGCTATCTGCGCTAGCCGTCTCTAATTTAGTAGTGAAAGACTAGATGGAAGGCAGCTAGTCATCAACACCCACCGTCAAATCTTGGGCTACTCTTTTACCAACGAATAGTGGGATTCATCGTAACATTATAACGCCCCCACGGCTGAAAGGGCGAGCATGTTTGGTGGAACGGGGTTTCGAACCCGCGACCCTCAGATTGTGAGTCAAGCTCCCTGGTCATGCCGGGCTTGGGTCAAATGTTAGTGATATAACTTGCTGTTGACCAGTGGTTGTCAACATAATGAAAAATATAGTTAGTACATGATAACAGTTTACTTTTTTTTCTTCTAGCGGCTTATAACATTTTATAAATGTGCTTATCACTAAATATATATATATTTTACTAATTTATATGAATTTATGTAGTTCTAAGTATGTAAGGGAAGCAAAACGTCATTCATATTTTGATTTTATTCAGTTAGGCTTGCCTCCAATCGAGGCCGTTAAAATATCCTTAGTTCTTGTCCAATTATAATTGTTTTGTTAAATAATTTCATCTTATTACGAAATTTAAAATATTTTTACGGTGTGAACGCCTATTCCAAGCTGGCGAAGCATAACTATAATTAATTTTACTTGTCATAAGACATTAGTTTTGGGCCTATTTTATTTTGACTACTGCATTCTTTAGACTTTTCAAGAAGTAGAATATTGTATAATATTCGCTGGTATTTCCACCACATTATGTTCGCCATATTCATTAGCGAAGACGCATTTCGCGCATTCTAGCATGATTTATAATACGTTTGGAGTTTTAAAAAGTACGTATTTGAAGTGACTTAACATAAATTATTCAAACACTCGCGAAATATATCAGCAGATGTTTTGCAAAAGTACTTTTGTACGTATACAGTGTGTGTGTGTGTATAGTATAATAACCATAGGTGAAAAGTCCCCCGGTAGGACAGCGGTAAGTCTAAGGACTTGAAACGCTAAATTCCGAGAGGTTCGATACCCGGCGATGGACACAGCAGAAAGTTCAGTGTTTTGCTATAAATGGATTTTCTATAAAATAAACAAACGAAACATGGGTGAAAAAATTTGTTTCTTTGTAATTAAGCACAAAGCTACACAAAGGATTTCTGTGCTCTGCCCATCACGTGTATCGAAAGCCGGTTTCTAGCGATGCAAGTCCGCAGACATGCCGCTGTGCCACTGGGGGGCAGGAGAAAAATAACTTCATTAAGCTATTTATTCTGAATCAAGCCTGTTTACGTCAAAAAAAAGAAAAACAAAAGAGGGACGGATGACATTTTGTATGCTAGAGAAACAGTAAATATTGTTGTACATAAATTCTTGTTTTGAAGTTAAAGATAAATTTAACCGTATGATTTTTTTTATTTCTTTTTTTGTTCATTCATTAAATTCTAACTGTTTGGCTCCTTGGTGATGTCCCGGCATGGCCAGGTGGTTAAGACCCTCAACTCACAATTTGAAGGTCGCGGGTTCGAGTCCCTCTCACACCAAACATGCTCGCCCTTTCAGCCGTGGAGGCGTTATAATATGACGTTGGTAAAAGAGTAGCCCAAGAGTTGGCGATGGGTGGTGATGACTAGCTGCCCTCCCTCCAGTCTTACACTGCTAAATTAGAGACGGCTAGCGCAGATAGCCCTCGTGTAGCTTTGCGCGAAATTCAAAACAAACAAACACTCCTTGGTGATGTTGAAACTAAATAAATTCAGACAAGACTATTCTAGCACAAAGTCTGGTGGGACAGTGTAATTCAGACATCATAGTCGCAGCCAAACAAAACAAACTTTTGCAGTACACAACTAAATCAAGAAAGAGTTTTATGGAAAACCATAACGTCAGGCATTATAATTTAGCCAAGACGTCTGTAGCACAAAATACTACACGAGAGAACACCAATATACAACAGAAAAAGACTATCGCAGAACTTTCGAATTCAAATAAGATAACCAAAACAGGATTTCTGGAACACTATGGCTCATTACTGCTGTGTGTTTTTGCTTGAAATCTCCAAATAAATAATCGAAATATTAATTTTTCTATTTCAAGATTGGCACAAAATCACAAAATATTTCAAGTATTCCAAGGTCTTCATGCCACAGAGAGTTTTTCCAAATGCGTCTAAACGTGAATATATATTTACCAGGCTTAAAGCGCCAGCTGTTAGCCACGTGTTTAGTAACGTAAACAGTCACTCCTCGTGCAGCTTTCTAAGCAGCAGTGCTGTAAAGATACTTAAACGATCTTACAAAAACATAGTTGAGTGATAAGATAAATAATTTCTACAAGTAAATTCTGCTGTTCAACAGTTGTCTCTTTGTGCAACACTTTGACTCACTTGGATTATATTTACAGAATAATTAGCGTTTTTTTGTAAATCCAATAAGCAAGTAAAATCTACCAGTTCTGGTCTCTATTGTGTTCGATATGGCGGCCAATAGCTACCATTCTAAAAAAAACAATAAAACCATTTAAATATGGCGTACATTACTTAAACAACAAGGGTTAACTAGCCTGTAGCATAACGATGTGTTTTAGAGTGTATTGGTTTTTACCAGTGATTGAGGGCAGAGTGACAATCATTAAGTTATTTTGAACGTGTTAACAAAATGTTTGTTACGGAACAAACCAATAATATGAGCTTGACAAGGTTAGACGTTTTTACCTATTTTTTTGCCTATCTCTGTATAAGATTATTTTGTTATCGGTGTTAAAAGCCCCCCAGTGACACAGCGGTATGTCTGCGGACTTACAACGCTAGAAACCGAGCACAGATAGCCCATTGTGTAGCTCTGTGCTTAACTTCATAACTTCAAAACAAACGGTGTTAAAAACGGAAGTAATTTTGAAAAATACGTGGAGCGTGCGAATGATTAACGTGCGAGTTTTGAATTACAAATTTTAGTGTGGCTTATTTGGACTAAAATACTTTTAATATACTTCAGAAGAACTTTTTTTTTGATAACAAGTTGTTATTGTATTTTTAAAATATTTTTACCTGGCTTTGATTCTCGCACGGTGTCTTGAACTTTCTGTGATCCCACCCCCCTCACTTTCGGGTCCTTTTGACGATCATGTAATCTTTTCATTGAATTTTCACCCTTAAGGAAGAAGGGACGGGAGAAATAAACCTGTTCCTGCTTGGCAGAAAAGTTCGTCCACTTACCGCTAGGCTGAACTCTTTGATTTCATTTAATATACCGAGACGCGTAGATTACATCAGCACCAGAAATGTATTGAATTTGATAATGATTATTATTGTTGTTGTTGTTGTTTGTTATGAAACACAAAGCTACACAAAGGACCATCTGTGTTCTGTCCAACACGGGTATCGAAACCCGGTTTCTAGCAGTATAAGTCTGCAGACATTACCACTGTGCCACCAGGGGCCAGTAATGATTATAAGCGGGTGAAGTATCAAACATAAACTTATTTTGTAGTGAATGAGGATGTTGAAAATACAGTATTATTTGTTCCTGAACTGTCACCACAAAACGCACTTTCCAAAACATACGGTTATTAACGGACTTACAATGCTAAAATCCGGGGTTCGATTCCCTGCAGTGGACACAGCAGATAGTCCAGTGTTCTAACAAACTAAAACATACGATAAATATCTTGTGTAAGACTAACGAGGACCAAACCAACTTTACATGTACGCGTCTACGTCGTTGACCCATAAGCTCTCTTGACCTACATTATACGCCCGTCTGGTGTATCTCATAAATTTTAACTTTAGATCTTGCTTCTCCCAGATCGTCATCATAATCATTACAAAATTCTCGGATTTCACAGCTACCACATCAGACATGACTGACGTTTAAGGACACGAAACGTTCGGCTTAATTAACGTTTCTTCCGAAACTATAAGAAGTTGGCTAAAAAAAAAGAGGATAATGTGTGTGTAAGTATTGGCAAACAACATTCTGGTCAACAATTAAATTTGCCATGGGCTTGGATATTCTTTGAAAGTCTTTATATTATATGGTTAACACAGTATGTGTGTGTGGTTGTTTGTTCAATGTATATATGGCAGAT
The DNA here is from genome assembly GCF_000517525.1 of Limulus polyphemus. NCBI lineage: Eukaryota > Metazoa > Arthropoda > Merostomata > Xiphosura > Limulidae > Limulus > Limulus polyphemus. The sequence goes on from NW_013668262.1 coordinate 71,680, forward strand.
GTTATCCATATCAGACACGGTTCGTTGTTATTGTTGTTTCCAAAGTAACAGCGGTACTTGTGTTTTAACCAGTTTTGGTCTGGAAAAGTAATCTCTTGAACTCCTTTTCTGTCCAGGAAACCATTTACTTGAAAAAAAACATTAATAGTAATTCGTTACGATGTGATCGAACCAACACAGTAGCTGCATCTACTGATAAAACCATTGGATTGCAACAATTAACTTTCCCAGATTGTGTTACTCTGTAATTTCTTTCTGCAGTTAATTATAGATTGAGAGATTTCTGTTTGCTTGAAGTGTGGACATTGATACACGCCTGATTTTACTGTCTCTTTTATCGTATGTTTGCGGACTTACAACGCTAGAATTCGGATTTCGATACCCGTGGTGAGCAGAACACAGATAGTCTTTTGTGTAGCTTTGTGCTTAACTTCAAACAAAGAAATTTAGTGATGCCACCCCAGTGGCAAAGCGATATGTCTTCGGACTTACAAAGCTAGAATTCGAGTTTCGATACCCGTGGTGAAAAGAGCACAAATAGCCTTTTGTGTAGCTTTGTGCTTAATTGCAACTAAACAAACCTAGTAGTGCCCCTAGTGTCAAAGCGGTATGTCTGCGGACTTACAACGCTAGAATCCGGGTTTCGATACCCGTAGTGGGAAGAGCACAGATAGCCTTTTGTGTAGCTTTATGCTTAAATTCAAACAAACAAACTATTTTTCTGTAGATCATACTGTAGCCGAACACCTTCTCAAGCTTTCAAATAACCGAGTTCGCTGTATATATTTCTGTATGTAGACCAACAGTATATAATATTATATATATTTCAAAACAAAAAACATAACATACGTTACGATGCGTACAAGCATGATTACATAAAGATTTTAAAATCGGTATTAGCATTGTTTTGAAAGAATCTTAGTGATCAAACATTAGAGGACCAATTTTAAATCTGCCTAACCTTACGGGGGCAACTTGTCGAACTGTTACCCTTCTTAGATAAACAGTTATGGAAAGATACACCATACACAATTTCATGTCATTTATCGGTTTACCTTATTGTGTAAGTTTGTGCTTAACTTCAAACAAACAAATTGTTCAATGTTTATAATAAAATTAGAGAAACAGGGGTTTGTTTGCTCTAAAGAAAAGCCACACTGGGCTATCTTCTGTGTCTCAATCAAACCCCGGATTTTAGCATTGTAAGTCCACCAGGCTACTCGGTGGTTAAAAATAACACAAAATATCAGTAGTAGGAATGAAATTTCAATGTCAGATAAAATTGACTACATAATCATGATAACTTATTAGAAAACTTATTTACTTATGTACATATTTTGTACCTACTTACAACACAACTCTATGATGAGGGTTAAGTAGTATTTAACGTTAAAGGGCTGTGGAAATTGCTGTGTTTAACCGAGTAAGGAAGTTGCCGGAATGTTATCTTTAATAAACTGACAACACGGGAAATATTTATAGGGCTGGCTCGTGCATGATAAGTACATTAATCTTGTGCTCATATATCCAGCCTCATCGGCTAGACTTAATCATAATTTAACTTAGTTTTTTCTGAGTAAAATAGTAGATGGCGCTACAGCAATTATGAAATTCATTTCGAATGTCTACAGATCACTCGACCTCATTAGTCTTAGCAGTTGTTGAAGAGTTGGCAACAAATTGAAACCTTTTGTCATACAGATCATGTTTCTTCAAAGACAGGCAGGGTTCAACAGTAGCTCTGTTTTATCCAGTAATCCATTAAAACCTGGAACAAAATGAGCGGTTCATTGACAGTAATCCAAAAAGGTCAATTAATTTCGCTTGTAGCGTCGTCAACTAACGAGAACACAGCATTAATAGAGAGGCCTTAGAATACTTTAACCAGTCTCGTAAATGTAGACTATCACGTAATGTACTTAGACATTAATGAATGAACTGCGGTGATTAGGCCATTAATTACAGCAGACAACGTTTTTATGCTATGGAAACCATTACGTTCGGGCTTCTCTATATGAAGGGAGGTATCTCTTACTCAAAACGAACTTTAGGTTCGTATTTTCTGTAGCATAATTATACCACTAGAGGGTACAACTATCGCTGCTCATAATACACTGCAAAATCATTTAAAAGAAACATGACAAGCGTTTTTTTTTAAACAAATATTATACAACGTGGTGTATCTTCGCAATAAATCCCTTACGTGGACGCTCGTGCGTGATTAGAATAATGACACTGCCCGATAACGGAAAGTGTTTATCGTCCGTCATGAGCTGTAGGCTGGAAATGTCTTCCTTTAGTGTCATGGGGGGGGGGGGCTCATCTATGGTAGATTTTAATAGTATTTATCATCAGCGTGAAGAGTACCCCTAGCACAAAGAGGTTACAGAAAACCCTCCCCGTCCGTCAATCTTCCATGGCCCATAACGACTGCATTCAAAAACCCTTTAAAATCGTTTCATGCGCGAGAATATAATTAATGTTAATATAACCTTGGCCCTTGCCGTACTTTTACGCCCCCTTCAGTTGGCGTAAAAAAAAACTGCGCTTAAGGGGGCTATACGGTGTCCCACGTAGTGCCCTATGTATACATATTATGTTATTACTATGGTATAACTTATTGATCATGGATTATAACAAATTGATCTGGTCAATAAAAGATTCATACAACTTTTAAAAAATTCTCTTCAAAAAAAATATTACCGGTCATCTTTTACATTTATAAAACATGTAAACCGTAAATAAATCTTAGGAACTACATTTATATATTGAGAATTCAAGCCATTAACATTCCTGGTCTTCTGACTAGACTGTCAAGGAGTTCCACCTCTTTCAAAATCCCAATTAACACACCAAAATATATATCTAGGACCAGAAGAGATACATCATCATTAGATTTAACTTCTAGGCCCAGTTACGAGTTGTTTTACTTTTTAAAAATAAAACTAAACTGTTCAACTGACAAAAATCTAATAGCCCCCCCCCCCATTGGCACAGCGGTATGCCTGCGGACTTAAATCGCTAGAAACCGGGTTTCAATACCTGTGGTGGGAAGAGCACAGATAGCCCATCGTGTAGCTTTGTGCTTAACTTTAAACAAACAGTTACCCTAATAAGTTGTAATCATTTTAGGAATAAACAGCTTACGACATACCCATGATGTTAATAATAATAAAGGAACAATTGATTGTGTTTAAACCCAGAGCTCCACAATGGGCTATCTGTTCTCTGCCCACCGAGGGTATCGAAGCCCGGTTTCTAGCGTTGTAAGTTCGTAGACATACGGCTGAGCCACAGGGAGACATAATGAACACAAAGGTGAAAAATCATCACATTATAACAATAATTCAAGCACACGTAGAAATCTTACACAAAAGTTTTGGTCGTTTTAATAACTAAAGGAAACAGCGCGTGACGATAGCGTCTCTTCACCTTGTTTTACCTTTTAAAGCAAGTTTTTTACATGCCAACAAAAAAACAACAAAGAGCGTTGCACTTAAAGGACAGACAAATAGAATAAGATATAAGGTACTACGTGAGAAAGGGAAAATGTAGGCTTAGTAAGACACGCCTAAAACTATTATCCACCCACTAGGTACTACGTGAGAAAGGGAAAATGTAGGCTTAGTAAGACACATCTAAAACTATTATCCACCCACTAGGTACTACGTGAGAAAGGGAAAATGTAGGCTTAGTAAGACACATCTAAAACTATTATCCACCCACTAGGTACTACGTGAGAAAGGGAAAATGTAGGCTTAGTAAGACACATCTAAAACTATTATCCACCCACTAGGTACTACGTG
>NW_013668262.1:76416-85011 GCF_000517525.1 Limulus polyphemus
CGGCGATGTATGCGGACTTACAACGCTAGAAATCGGGTTTCGATACCCGTAGTGGGCAGAGCACAGATAGCCCATTGTGTAGCTTTGTGCTTAACTTCAAACAAAAACATAATGTCGAATGACTTCAAAGCTGGAAAGAAAACAAAGTGGTTAAATAGCCCGTCGTATAACTCGAGTTCCGAATCTTAGAAGATCTCTACTTCTCAAAATGATATTCGTGAAATAACTTCACGTGAAAATGGAGATAGGGTTCTTCCTGATATATACATATATATACCTGCCAACAATATTGCATCTGAGGTACATTACAGCAATCCAATTTTGAAACAATGCAAAGAGTAAAACAAAAACTGATTTGATGCACGGTTTAGCCTAAAGATAACCAAAATTTTTCGTTATAAAAACAAAACAAAACCAACAAACAAAAATACTCTGTAAAATGCTTAAGTTATCCCTGAATAGGTAATTCAAATATTTACTGTCAAGTATTAAAAAAACAACGACAAAAAACATGTTTATCAAACAGTGTATTTATATTACCTGCTAAGGGAGATACTTGTTACAAAATAATGAAATATTTTATAAAATTGTTGTTTAAACTCTCACGTGACTAGACCAACCGAAGAGTTAAGGGCTGAACTCAACCAAGTTACTCTTATTTCCGTGTATATTACGTTAGTCTATTTTCTACAATCAATGTAATATCAAACTTTTTTTAATATTCTGAAATTACTTTCAGATTTAACATTTCACTATTCGTTTATCACCATTATAGAATCAGATATACAGTGAACAAAGGAATACAATGAAATTCATTTAACACAGTTGTCGATATCAAAGCCTGGCAACAACGTCTTGCATTACCGCCATCAAAGCACGTGCAGACGTCACCAAACAACAATGGCCGCTTAAAGCCAAAACATCTCCCTCTTGCGTTGATTTTTTTAAATTAATTTAGTGCGTTAACGCTCTTGGATTCTAGCGTTGTAAGTCCGCAGACATACCGCTGTGCCACTGGGGGGCAAGAGTAAGTAACATAAGAATATTTGATCTTAAATCACCATTCCAATAATCGCATATTATCATTTGACAAACATATAATGTATGTATACTTTCGAACTTAGCAACGTGTTGTGTGATCCTACTGACTCTTTCGAGGTCGGATCTTCAATCGAATTGACTCTTTGGAGGTCAGATTCTCAATGAATTTGACTCTTTGAAGGTCAGATCTTCAATCCAGTTGACTCTTTGGAGGTCAGATTGTCAATGAATTTGACTCTTTGGAGGTCAGATTGTCAATGAATTTGACTCTTTGGAGGTCAGATCTTCAATCCAGTTGACTCTTTGGAGGTCAGATTGTCAATGAATTTGACTCTTTGGAGGTCAGATCTTCAATCCAGTTGATTATTTGGAGGTCAGATTCTCAATTAATTTGACTCTTTGGAGGTCCGATTGTCGATCTATCTATTTTAATAAATTCTCCTATTTTTTCTCATATCATAAATATTCATAGCTGTTGTTTATAGAAGGGTCGTTACAGTATAACTGCTGTTGTGTTATGTATGTATTAGGAATGACTCTATGACAAAAAGTAAAAATACCGTGGGTTTCGATACCCGTGGTGGGCAGAGCACAGATAGCCCATTGTGTAGCTTTGTGCTTAATTGCAAATAAACAAAGCTAGTAGTGCCCCCAGTGTCAAAGCGGTATGTCTGCGGACTTACAACGCTAGAATCCGGGTTTCGATACCCGTAGTGGGAAGAGCACAGATAGCCTTTTGTGTAGCTTTATGCTTAAATTCAAACAAACAAACAAACCCTCTTTCTGTAGCCGAACACCTTCTCAAGTTTTCAAATAATCGAGTTCGCTGTATATATTTCTGTATGTAGGACAACAGTATATAATATTATATAGCTTTCAAAACAAAAAACATAACATACGTTACGAAGCGTACAAGCATGATTACATAAAGATTTTTAAAATCGGTATTAGCATTGTTTTGAAAGAATCTTAGTGATCAAACATTAGAGGACCAATTTTAAATCTGCCTAACCTTACGGGGGCAACTTGTCGCACCAAATAGATGCTATTGCCCTTCTTAGATAAACAGTTATGAAAAGATACACCATACACAATTTCATGCCATTTATCGGTTTACCTTATATAGCGAGCCTGATGAGCACCGGTATTGACGAAAGGCCTGGTTGCCACTTGATACGGCAAATATTATGTGGTTGACATTTTATTAATTAAACGCTCTTATTTGTTTTCACTCATACGAGTTATTAGGATTATGTTCTTGTTTATATATATATTTTAATTTAGATATTTCTAATGTGGAGAATTGTTAATATTGCCTTTAATAAACCAAAAGGCTTAACTAATATTTCGGGGACCTGTTTCTCCAAGCCTGAAAATAACGAAGGTAGACTTTTATGGTCTCGGAACGTGGTGCTTGTGTGATTGGTTGCTAAATAAAGTTAATTTTCCAGTTTTTCTCTCTATTTCTTTTTAAATCTCTGAGTATCTTCAGCTTATTTGAACGTGGTTCTTTTATTTTCTTTACAACAAGAAGACGTGTTTTTAGTTCACGTACTAGCTTGGTGAACCATCGTACTTCACCTTCGTTACAACGACAAACGCGTGCAGTGTCACATTTTTGTGCAGCCACTAAAAACTAAATATTAGTCACGTGATAAACATGTTTCTGTCATTGTTTCTAATTGGAGGAGCGTTCTTTAGTTTGTGTTATTCCCCTAGTTACCATTCTAAAACCGCTGTGTTTTTGTCTTTGGCAAAATCAAAAATTAGGGTTAAGAAAACAACCACCCCGTTTTCTGTGAATTGTGTGAAAACATCGTTAGAGAGTAAAATTATGCGATGTGTTTATATAACTTTGAAAATTAGCTTTTAAATTTATTGGAGACTTATAAGCGGTATTTTTTTCTTGAAATTTAATATTTTCCAGTTTATTTTAAGTGTTTGTTAGTATAGGTAGGGTTAGTAGATTGTTGTATATCAACAGTTTATCTTATTCTGTTCATTTAATGCCAGTGATACGTATCATACGAACCCTAGAATTTTATAACATATGACTAATACTGTTTTGTTTTATTTGATCGCTCACTGTTGTTTCTGACAGTTTCGGTTCTTGAAATTGGTCAAGTAAATGACATAACATTGTACAAAAATATTACACAATTAACATAAGAATATCTTAATCTTATCGATTTCAATCCCATACTCTGAACACACGCTTGTATACGTTCTTTAGGCATATCATTGTATTATATTAAGTATCTAATTGTTCGTGATCATGTAACAGTAGCTTGTTTGTTTGTTTTTTGTTAAGCACAAAGCTACACAATGTTCTGTGCCCACCACAAGTATCGAAACCCTGTTTTTAGCAGTGTAAGCCCAGTCTTTCCGCCGAGCCATTGGAAGTCGCATTTTGTTTTGTGTTTTTTATCTTTTTTTTTAAGAACAGATATGCTATTGTTAAGTTAGAAATTTACTATTGCATAACATTACATTTAAATAAATTTTTTCGATATATTATGCTAGACAAACAGTTCTACTTTCTTTACTCATTGGAGAAACTAAAAAAGTACAATAATAATAAATAATACGCTGTCACTAGGTGATAACCAGTATGAAACCTGACAACTGAGGAAGGTGTTTATTACTTATAAAATCAGATTTGAAATGATGCATGAATTACTAATATTAATTTTCTGATATGACTTATAAAGATTTGTTTGTTTCCTTTGTTTGAAGTTAATCACAAACAGAATGGTCTATCTGTGCTCTGCCTACCACGGGTATCGAAACCTGATTTCTAGCAATGTAAATCCGCAGACATACCGCTGTGCCACTGGAGGGAGTGCCCCGAAGGTAGGTTACTAAAACTACATAACAAGAGGTTCGACAATTTAAAATAAACCTGACCCGATTTAAAACAATTACACAGTTATTTCATCTTAAAACAACACTGTGTTAAGAAGTAACAAACATTTCACTTAGGACTCCCCAGAATGCCATGTTCTCCACGTCATCAGGCAAACTCCATTAACTAAAAAGGGTTTGTTTATTGTTAAGCACAAAGCTACACAAGGGATATTTGTACTGTGCCCACCACGGTTATCAAACCCAATTTTTTATCAACTGAAAAGAGAAACTATCTATACTATTATTCTGCTTGTTTGCATGTGCGACCGTTACGCTTTCTGACCGAGAACCTGCTGCATAAGCATGCGTAGTTAGAATGTTTCCCCAAGAAATACCGCGCATGCACATTATTCACTCGATGACAAACAGTCTGCCTGCGGCAGAGAGTTGCAAAGCCCAGTGATCAAGTTGCTACAATTGCTGTATGAAACAAGAAGTAACAATAAAAGGGGTGTGTAAATATATTTTACTAACCATTTTGTACGACAGAATATTAAAAACTTATCAAAGTTTTTAAAAAAAGTTTTGACGTTAGATCGTAGAATAACATTATAAGTTTATTTATCGATAGTATTAATTACAGTAAAGTTTAGTCCTAACTAAACTAAAGTAAAAAACAAAAAACAAAACTTACACAGGTTACAGTGTTAATTTATCTCTTTATCGAACATAGGCCTAACATAAGTTAAAGTTTTATAAAGTACGGCCTATACACAAGTGGATTTACACATTTCGTTGTCTACGATTACAACTCGTTTATATTGTGCTAGAAATGTTATATTTAAAGAAGTACCGTTACGATAAACATACTAATTTGGCCGGAAATGTTTTGCGGGTTGCTATTAATTTATTAGTCCACATCATTTAGCAGAAAGCTGTTTAAGATATAAAATATGAAGCCCAATCTGTCATTCAGCTCACCCTGTTTGTTCTCCAGGACCCAACCAAATGGAAAAATAGAGTCCTGGGACTCAAAATAATCATCATGAACGCTGGTAATCAAAGTTTCTCACACTTTTTTAAAAAACTTTTCTGGCTGCTTACTTGAGCAACGTGATAACTACTAAAATGGCTCATGATTTGGATACTATTATCAAATTGTTTCCGTTTCTTGGAACAGCATGAAAAATCCGTTAAAGAAAGATTTTCCAAAACTTCCCTCTACTGGGTTTCCCTACAAAGCTTCGTTTTTGTTGTGTAAAAATTTGTTTAGAAGAAATTATATAATAGAACAGCAAATAATTGTTGCCTCGTCGAATAACTAGTAAATTACCAGTTTTGCCAATTATAAAAAGATTGTTTGATTTGGACGAGTTTTAGATGCTATAGAAATATGTTTGTTTATTTTTTGTTCTTCAGCGAATATGAGTAAAGGACTAAGTCGATTAACCCAGCTGGCTCAAGGCCTCGGAGAAGAACTGGATGATCAGAATGAGACTTTATATCGAATTACAGGGAAGGTTGATCGAGCCGATGACACGCTAGAACATCAGAACCGTCAAATTCGCAGAGTGTTGAAGAAGTGAAAGTTGTATATTTATATAAATCTCCAACCCAATGTAAATTTATCTTTTGTTTGTTTTGTAAAAAAAAACACACCAAATATTATATTGTATAGAATTTACTTATAAAGGTATTAGAACCCATTAAGACACCATATTTCATAGCTCTGAACGTGTATGATTTTGAATTTCTCGGTTCATAAACACTAAATTGTATATGACGTAAGTAACTTGGGAGTATAAAGATGATGATACATCAATCTCTTTCTTTTTCTGTTCAAAAATAGTCTTTTGTATTTTCAAAAATATTTTACCAATTTTATGAGTTTATTAATATTAACTTCTGATCGAACAAGCCACTTATAGTACTGCATAACATTTTAGTTTTGCTTCACGGGTATAAGGAACATTTGCTAGTTCTGCCTGCTTGGTTTATGGAAAAGATTAAAACTCGTTACTAGAAATAATTCAAGGCACTATTTTATTGCTCGTATTTATAAATGAGTATTTTTCATTTGTGTTAAGATCTATACGTAAAGACAATATTATTTTTGTTAACAAAGATATTGGGTTGAACGAGCAGGGTTCTTACACAAGAAGTTTCGTTTCACGGAAGTTTCACCTAGTCTGATTAAATATATGTTACTGAACTGTTTGTCGTAGAACAAACATCGTTGGACCAGACTTTGAAAGATGGTGTGAGATGAAGCGTAGGAGACTTTACTCTTACTGTATCTTTATCACATTGTTTGTGAAAAATATCAAATTATTATAACTGCTTACTTTTTCTAGTCGTGAATGAAGTACTCGATCCGTATTATCAGTAAGGTCTGTTCTTGATTTTCTTTGATTGTTGCTTGCCAAAGATATACTTTCAGCATTATATAGGCTTTCACAGTGAAATAACGTTTCATTATTTTCCATAGATACGTGTACTTCCGTAAAATTTAAGTCTGCATTTACCATGTATTTTGTTTCTCCAAAAGTAAATTCTACACCTGCATTGCAACAAGAAAAATCAGCTTATTTTTTATTTATTCACATGCCAGCCTAGTTTCACTGTGTACTACTACTACTGTTAAATATGTTCTCTATTTATTTATTTTTCTGAACAGAACATCGTCAGGTTAACTGTAGTATTTTACGACTCAATATGGAAGTATGTTTAATATCAGGACTTAACAAAACTACCAATTATGTCCCTCAACTCGGATGGAAAGAAAAATTGTATGTCGATAAAAAAAACCAGGTTGATTCAGTTTGTTTCGTTAGGAAAGATAAAATATTTGGATTATGATTTATGTCCGAGTAGATTTTGTTACTCAAGGATATTTATTCAACTTATAAATTTAAGGTAAAAAAAAAGAAGAGATTAATCAATGTTTTAAGAATTGCACTGTGTCCTATTTGTCCGTATTAATGGAATTTAAAATAAAAAATTATATATAGTTGTGAAAAAAACAAATTATCGTAGATACAAATATGGAATTCCAAGACTATTTCTGGTATCGAGCATTGCTACTAATTAATACATTTTTAAAGTATAATTTCATCAGTAGATTTGTAATTTTAAGTAAATATTGTAAACGAAGTGTATAATTAGTGGTAATGTTCTGTAATATATATTTTTTTTTTCCAAAGTTTTCAAGATCATTTGTAAAATAAACTTCAGTAGAAGATATGAAATATCACCTGTAAGCACTGCAGGCTTTGGATGGATTATTCTTGCAGCACTTAGCCTATCCTCAAGTGTGCTATGGTTGAAATCAATATCTGTTTTAGCATGTGTGAGACTTTTCAATTTTGTAGCAATAGAATTTATTATTTTTAGGGAAGTTGTATGGGATAAAAATATGCATTATTTTGTGTAAAATGGTAAAAAATACTGAGATTATTCGTAATTGAGATATCAGTTTATAATATTCTCTTTTAAAAGATGGATACTTGTTTTCTGAGTATGACTACTGAACTCGAGGCTAGGTGTTAGTACATAGTCATTGTGAAGTGTGTTAAACTTTAGAAGTTTCTAGATATTAAATAAAGAAAAATCATTTCATTTTACAAGTATTTAAAGTGTGTACCGTTGTGTAATGTCTGAAGAAGTAAAACCAGATGGGATTTCAACCTACAATTGGCTTTGTTAGGTTTGCAAAGTTTTCCTCTTATCCATATGCAACAAGCACGTCCTTTTTTTTAAACACTGATGTTTTTTTTTATTAAGAGAAAAATATAATACAACTCATCTCCTATTTCTATTTTCCTGTCCAAATTCTTCAGTTTTTTCTCCCCATCTTCGAAGCTACCAACCTCTCACACAATAACACTTCTATCACTCAATCTACCCAACTAAACATTCATTCACTCTCTCACAGTGATCCTTCAAGTTCTGATAGAGGAGAAATACAAATCACACTTCCCCTAAAACATCACATTCCACAAATAGCAACATTGGTTCTTCCTTACAAATCTTTCCACTCCCTTATCTCTAAAACTTCACCAAATCAATATTAGTGTAAACACTGTATGTTTCACACTACAATCTTCACCAGTCTACCAGTCTCTTGTAGAATTACCTTCAATAGAACACAGTAGTCCTTCATCTGTCAGCATCAACTCTCACAATGACCAGCATATACTTCGTCAATGTGTAGTACACACTCTGAAGAAGACAGCTACCTCACTCTTCCTTCCCTTAAACTCCCCCACCCTCTCTCTATCTCACAATTACAATGACGTCCTCACACCATTATCTGTCAACACACAACCTGAATTAAGTTGCGATTCACTCAACTACAGCAGAAAACTATTTCAGAAACATAGAAAACTCACCGAGAAATGCACAAAACATTATCAACAAGTGAAGTTGCTAGAGGATAACACAAATATTTGAAACATACCTCAGTCTCTCGCATTAAAAGCACCAATTACAACAGGAACACACGATCAGAATTTCTGCAACAAGCAGCAACAGATCATTGAAAACATCTGCTTAGAACTCACGAATATCACAGAAACCTTCTGTCGATATTCTAGATAAATAAATGTCCCACTGTTATCACCTGTACAATCCTTCATTGGAAGTAATAGAACTACAACAATTTACAAAGAGAACCGATACATTTCCTCGCTGGAAGAAATAGAACTA
>NW_013668262.1:85946-91333 GCF_000517525.1 Limulus polyphemus
ACATAAGTTAAGGCTTTATAAAGTACGTCCTATATACAAGTGGATTTACACATTTGTTGTCTACGATTACAATTCGTTTGTATTGTGCTCGAAATGTTATATTTAAAGAAGTACTGTTACGATAAAGATACTAATTTGGCCGGAAATGTTTTGCGGGTCTCAGCTAGTATATATATATATATATCCAGAAACTTCCTTAAGATCAATTTATCGAACAAGTGTGGTAGTTCCTAAGGGCAAGATTAGCACATTTCAAGTTTGGGCAAATCCTGTTTGTGCAGAACTTGTGACTAACTACAGAAAACTGTACTACCATTTTTAAAAGTTATGAGCGAAAGTGTTATCATACACTATGTTATTAAAGTGTTAGCTTATGACAACCACATATCACAACCACACACACACACCTCTCTCCTTAACTTCGGACCATTTTGACTTTCCTAAATTTTTGGATTCAATACCAGTGGCGTAAATACGCCCTCACAATTACAAGAGAAGCCAAAATGGGCCGAAGAGACTGACAAATTAAGAATTGCCGATTTGGTCCACACCAGTTGTCGTAGCAATTCTACGAAACAACGTGCAGCATAGATTATCTTCAATACACAACAGTATAAAATTTAGCTTTATTACAAACAAAAACACATTGAAGTTTACACAGAAATAAATAAAATACAACAAAGTAGAAGCCCTTTATCATAAGGTAACAAAGCACCCTACTTACAACGCTAGAAAATTTGTTTCATTCGAGACCCGTTGTTGGCAGGGCACAGATAACCCTTTGTGTAGCTTTGTGCTTAATATCAAACAACAACAAAAATCTTTGGGTCACAGTTTTGTTTTTGTTTTTTCACAACACACAACGACACGTGGAGCCTGACGTTATCTCATTTCTCGAGACATGCTAACACGATCATTCTTATTTAGATAAGTGTGTAAAGTGTTTAGAAATGTTACAAATGACGGTACATTTAATAAACAAAATTAACTACTGCATAGAAAAAATATTGCCTTCAATGGATTACTTTGACACAGGAACATCTTACCGGAAGTGTTTCCCTACAAGACACTAATACAAAACAAAAACCTCACTGAAAGTACTTCTGTGAAATCTCTATAATATACTATGATATAGGAACATATAACCGGAAGTACTTCCCTATAGTATTTTATGATACAGGAACATATAACCGGAAGTACTTCCCTATAGTATTTTATAATACAGGAACATATAACCGGAAGTACTTCCCTATAATATTTATGATACAGGAACATATTATCGGAAGTACTTCCCTATAGTAATTTATGATACAGGAACATATAACCGGAAGTACTTCCATATAGTACACTGTAATATAGGAACGTATAAAGGGAAGTATCCCTATACAAGACACTATTGCGAAAAACAAAAAACTCTCACGAGAAGGTTTGTTTTCAATTTCGCGCAAAGCTACACGAGGGCTATCTGCTCTAGCCGTCCCTAATTTAGCAGTGATAAACTAGATGTGACACAGTTAGTCAACACCACCCACCGCCAACTCTTGGGATACTCTTTTACCAATGAATAGTGGAATTGACTGTCAGATTATAACGCTCCCGTGGCTGAGAGGGCGAGCATGTTCGGTGGGACGTGGATTCGAACCCGTGACCCTCAGATTGCATTAACCACCAGGCCATGTCAGGTCCTCGTAAAGACTTCCCACAAAATACGGTCAGTAAATGAAAATAACCTCACGAAGGCTAGTTTCCGAAAATACTGTCACTAAAAATATCTGTTGGGAAATACATAACAACTAAAGAAAATGTGTGTTAAAAAAAAAGTTATAATGATGGCGTTTGTAGAAATGAGTAATACCTAACCGAAAATACCCTTAAAAAAACCAGCGCGTGAAGTCCGCGTAGAGACCTTACGGTTTGGTAGAACCAATGTAGTAAGTTAAAAACAAACAAACAATAATTATATATCACACGATTAAAGAATGTTTAACTGGAATCTACTGGAAATAAAAATATAAACTTGAAATAGTCATAAGAAACACGTGAGAAGTCACATATATGTTTTTATGTGGTCTTCGTATCTGTAAGTGAATGATAATTTCCTGTTTGATTTATTTCCTACATATTTTAAAGCTATAGAAAAAATCTTGCGTGATCCAGTCCTGTTGTATAGTTATAATATTATAACGTTGTCTACTATAGTCCATTCCTCTAACGTTGAAGAAATGTGTTCATATTTTTGTTTCAAACCCTTGTCACACCCCAAAACCGGGAGGTTTAACCTTTCAGGTCTCACTTATCATAATCAGTTTCCACTGTACTGAGTTAATTTCCATCGTTTGTTTTTGAATTTCGCCCAAAGCTACACGAGGGGGCTATCTGCGCTAGCCGTCCCTAATTTAGCAGTGTAAGACTAGAGGGAAGGCAGCTAGTCATCACCACCCACCGCCAACTCTTGGGCTACTCTTTTACCAACGAATAGTGGGATTGACCGTCACATTATAACGCCCCCACGGCTGAAAGGGCGAGCATGTTTGGTGTGACAGGGATTCGAACCCGCAACCCTCAGATTGCGAGTCGAGTGCCTTAACCACCTGGCCATGCCGGGCCGAGTTAGTTTCCATCGTGAACTTTATATCATTTTCGTAGCTCGCCCTACAGGGGCGCTGTTAGAGCGTAATCTGAGAAATATGTAACCCGATTATACGCTTTCTTCTTGGTTATATTGATAACTTATTAATTATATGCAGTAAAGTATATGTATATATATAAAAACATTTTTTAAATATACAGCATGTGCCCACGGGCATATTGAGTTGGCATTGTTTCTTATTAGGGCGTCGTTGCTTCGAAGTGTATGTAAACATTTTTCAAACGAGTTTCTCCTTTTTCCTTACCACTTGTTCTGGTCAGTAAAATGTACTGATGTCAGTCTCTAGTGTCTCCTTTGTTGTTTGTTTTTTAACCTCTATAAAAATATAAAAAAACCGAATCAAACGTTGTCACACTCTTTCTGATGTTATAGAAATACTTTGTTTTTAAAATTTGTGCTTATTGTTTGTTACATTTCAGAGTTGAGTAAATTATCAACTTTTTCTACAAATCATCTTATATTTTTGACTGTTTTTGAAGCTCATAAATCGTGTATTTGAATTCAGTTTCCTTGTGCATTTTTTTTAAGCGTTAATATATGTGAGTTGTGCAGCTTTTATAGACTGAAAGCAGTTCAACTCAATATTAATAATACTTTTTTTTTTTGCTGTCACTTTTTATCCACCAGGTAGAGTGGTTCAACGCATGCATAAGCTTTACATAATTGCCAAGAGCATCGTATTGTATCCCGAAAATGTATCAAAACAATGTCGTTCCGAATATTAGCGTTACGTTTCCATCTTCTTTAAAAAACAAAAAATAACTGGATTTAAAAACGAGATTAATAACCTAACTCTGTAATTCTGTACGCTGTTTTGTTTTCTTTTCCCTCAGATTTTACGAAAAAAAACAACAACTATGTCGTCTAGAGCAGGTTTATTCACCAATAATACACAGTTAAAATGATTTAATCTGTTATTCATTTGATTTAGACAAAAAAAAAATCCTGAGTCAAATTCCTACTATATACGTATATATATATAACTTTATTCATATTCGATTAATGGAGACCAAACTTGGTGGAAATTTTAAATGTATATTTAAAACAAATTATAATAAAGCATAACTTCTAATTAAGGTGAACAACAGGTCACGACCTATATAAACTACACGAACGAAGTCTTACAATTTTTTTTTTTTTGTGAAACTAGCCTAAAGTATTTAAACTACATATTTTTTTTTATCTTAATTAAAAAAAAACATCTTAGCATGAATAAGCTTGTACAGATCTTCGATATCATTAAACAATTCATGTCAGTTAAAAATAAAGGCAATGACCTAAAACCCACTCATTAACGAGAACACGTATAATACATTAATTACGAAACACATCATATTTCCTTTAGATAAAATACAGTAAGTAACAGCCCTTAATTACTTTATCAGAAAGCAGTGGTACGGGTTTAATAAACGATCACGTGCTTCCTCGTGCACTGCAAATATATGTACACATATATTAATTAACAGAACAACAAACAAGATTTGTATTTGACTTCCATGTTGATTGTTACTCTGCAATATTACTGTGTAAGAGATATGATCGGTTGTGTTTTGCGAAACATGAACATAATTATGTCCTGTATAAAGTAATTCCAAGATAATACGGGCGCGGATTGGCCCTGTGTTTGAGCTCTGGATTTCGGTGTTGGTTCGAATCCTTGCGATACCACAAAATATGGCCCCGACTTTTTGGCCCTGTGTTTGAGCTCTGGATTTCGGTGTTGGTTCGAATCCTTGCGATACCACAAAATATGGCCCCGACTTTAAGCTGTAGGTGGGTTATAAGAGTGACAATCAGTTCCTTACACGTGGATGGTAGGTTCTAGGTTGTTGCTGAATGTCTGCCTTCCCTCTGGTCAGTAGTTAAAAATTAGGGAACGACTGCAGATAGCCTTAGAAGCCTAGCATGACTTAAAGTTATAAGTCCTGGCTATATATGTATATCTCCATGAAATTTTCAATATCTACAAAGCTAAAACGCTTGTTACTGACAGTTTCTCTGCTTACGTGTTTCGGGTAATGGCTATAAAAGGAAACCTTAGCAATTGTAAATTGTGTATGCACGAAAGTTTTGTTTGTTTTGAATTTCGCGCAAAGCTACACGAGGGCTATCTGCGCTAGCGTCTCTAATTTCGCAGTGTAAGACTAGAGGGAAGGCAGCTAGTCATCACCACCCACCGCCAACTCTTGGGCTACTCTTTTACCAACGAATAGTGGGATTGACCGTCACATTATAACGCCCTCCACGGCTAAAAGAGCGAGCATGTTTGGTGATACGGGATTCGAACCCGCGACCCTCAGAGTGCGAGTCGAGTACCCTAACCACCTGGCCACAGTTCTACTGTTATAAAAACTTGGCCACGTCTTTAGGAGTGAGAGAGAGAGAGAGAGAAGACAAGCTTTAGGAACCTGACGTAATTTTTCTTTGTAATCTTCTGGTATTGTGTGAAAGGCCTCGTCGGCACTGGATATGGTAGATATAGTGTGGTTGACATATGATAACATATTCTTCTTTGCTCCAATTCTTAGAATTACAAAATAATAATAAAGTCTGTCCAGTTCATGCAGCGTGTGTGTGTGTGTGAGGGGGTATCGCATCCGTTAAATTGCACCCGCGTATGTACAAAACATATTTAAAAGAATTCGATGACGAGGAACCCACTTTGAGACTAATAATGGCTGGAGACGGCTTAAATGGGTAATGAAGAAAAACTTTAATATAAGCTTAACGTGACAGC
>NW_013668262.1:92132-94362 GCF_000517525.1 Limulus polyphemus
CTGAGGGTCGCGGGTTCGAATCCCCGTCTCATCAAACATGCTCGGCCCTTTCAGCCGTGGAGGCGTTATAAAGTGAAGGTCAATCCCACTATTCGTTGATAAAAGAGTAGTCTAAGAGTTGGCGGTGGGTGGTGATGACTTGCTGTCTTTTTTCTGCTAAATTAGGGACGACTAGCGCAGATAACCCTCGTTTAGCTTTGCGCGAAATTTAAACCAAACCAATATAGAATGCTGTTAATACTACAAGAGGGTTTAATCCAACCCTCTTGTAGTATTAACACTCCACATTCAAGGACGACCTACCATGGTTCGGAAGGGAGGAAGAGGTCTCAGAGTACCTGACCCTCCTAGGTCACGAAGACCTAAATTCCGATTAGGAGAGAGGAGTGAGTACCATCAACAGCCTATACGAGACCGTATGGCAGTTAAATAACAGAAAATATTTATATCAAACGCACAATTTGAATAGTTAAGATGGGTTGATAGACAAAACACTTTCTAGATCATAAAGTCGTTTAAAAATGAAACATTTTGATGATAACCGAAAACGATATTATAGACCAACACTTGATAATATTGAATAAAAACTCTATAACCCGAGCGCTTTCGAAAGGTGGACCTTTCTTCTTCAGGGGCAAACTGGGAATTTTGATAACATTAATTGTTTGTTTTTGAATTTCGCGCAAGGCTACACGAGGGCTATCTGCGCTAGCCGTCCCTAATTTAGCAGTGGGAAGGCAGCTAGTCATCACCACCGACCGCCATCTCTTGGGCTACTCTTTTACCAACGAATAGTGGGACTGCCCGTCACATTATAACGCCCCACGGCTGAAAGAGCGAGCATGTTTGGTGGGACGGGGATTCGAACCCGCGACCCTCAGATTGTGAGTCGAGCGCCCTAACCGACTGGCCAATAACATTAATACTCTTCGTTAATGTTAATTACACCGTGACCGTCAAATCCCTAGGTAATCCCTAATTTAGAACTGATATACTACAGTATTCACCGTCAACTCGTTGGTTACGCTTGTCTGAAGTAATAGTGGGATTTGAATGTCACTCTTATAGCGCACCCAACAACCAAAAGTGCGGAGTGTGTTTTTGCGGAAACGGAATGCAAACCACGAACCGTCGAATTCATAGTCCGAGAACGCTAGCTATTACGTCACGCTCAGCTATAGATTATGCTTGGGAAACAGTTAACATGTTTGACTAAACAACAACAGTGAAAAGTGAGCCTGTAATTGGAAGAATACATTTCAATGACCCCGTGTAAGTAAACAACATTCACCACTTTTAAAAAAAACTTTAATTGTTTGTTTCAGTCTGGCTAATGATGCCTGATGACGACAGCTTGCCACGTGGGTGGTATAATCGAGAAGAGAATGGTGAACGAAACAAGGGAAGTAAAACCTTTTGAGCATAGCTTTTTTAACCTTCAACTGTAAGGAAAACCGACAGAACAAGATTTTGCGAAGGTTACTTAATCTTTATCTTTATGTCATCTATATATTTTTTTTAAATTTATGTTTGTTTGTTTGTAGGTAAGCAAAAAGCTACACAATGCTCTGCCCACCACGGGTATCGAAACCCGATTTCAAGCATTGTAAGTTCGCAAACATACCGCTGTGCCACTGGGGGGGGGGCTAAAAGTTTGCCATGCTTATGTGGTCTGTCTGGTGGTTAGGGCTCTCGACTCGCAATATGTGGGTCGCAAGATCGAATCCCCCTCACCAAATATGTCACCCAAGTTCGAATCCCCCTCACCAAATATGGTCACCCTTTTCAATCATACGAGCGTTATAATGTAATAGTTAATCTTATTGTACGTTGGTAAGAAGTGTGTTTTGTTTTAGCACAAAGCCATATTGCGCTATCTGCTATGTCCATCGTGGTTGAATCGAACCCCGGATTTTTGCGTTGTAATTCTACAAACTTATCGTTAACCCACTGGGGGACTCGTTGGTGGAGAATAGCCCAAGAGCTGGTGGTGTTGACTTGCTACCTTCCCTCTAGTCAATCAACAACCCAAGAGTTGGTGATGTTGACTTAGCTGCCTTCCTTCTAGTCTATCAACAACCCAAGAGCTGATGGTGTTGACTTAGTTGCCTTCCCTCTAGTCGATCAACAACCTAAGAGCTGGTGGTGTTGACTAGCTGCCTTCCCTCTAGTCGATCAACAACCTAAGAGCTGGTGGTGTTGACTAGCTGCCTTCCCCCTAGTCGATCAA
>NW_013668262.1:94962-96641 GCF_000517525.1 Limulus polyphemus
CTTCCAGGTCTATAACACCTAAAACCCGATATCGATACATCAAGAGGAAGAGGTTTAAATTGCACCTGATCCTTCATCCTTCCAGGTCTATAACACCTAAAACCCGATATCGATACATCAAGAGGAAGAGGTTTAAATTGCACCTGATCCTTCATCCTTCCAGGTCTATAACACCTAAAACCCGATACCGATACATCAAGAGGAAGAGGTTTAAATTGCACCTGATCCTTGATCCTTCCAGGTCTATAACACCTAAAACCCGATACCGATACATCAAGAGGAAGAGGTTTAAATTGCACCTGATCCTTGATCCTTCCAGGTCTATAACACCTAAAACCCGATACCGATACATCAAGAGGAAGAGGTTTAAATTCCACATGATCCTTGATCCTTCCGGGTTTATAACACCTAAAACCCGATACATCAAGAGGAAGAGGTTTAAATTCCACATGATCCTTGATCCTTCCAGGTTTATAACACTTAAACCCGATACTTCAGGAGGAAGAAGTTTAAATTGCACCTGATCCTCCCAGATTGCGACTAACAACAACGTCACAAAAAAACAACAACATCCGATCCAGACCAGCAGCAGCTTACAATTCTTGGTTTGGTTTGTTTTGAATTTCGAGCAAAGCTACACGAGGGCTATCTACGCTAGCCGTACCTAATTTAGCAGTGTAAGAGTGGAGGGAAGGCAGCTTGTCATCACCACCCACCGCCAACTCTTGGGCTACTATTTTACTAACGAATAGTGAGATTGACCGTCACATTATAACGCTCACACGGCTAAAAGGGCCAGCATGCTTGGTTGGACGGGGATTCGAACCCGCGACCCTCAGATTGCGAGTCAAGCACCCTAACCAGCTGGCTACACATCTCAGATTCAACCAGATTTCTTGGAAATAGTAAAATGGGCGGGAGGATTTTTAGACTTAAAAAAAAATCTATCACAAACATCATTCAAGAGTTAATTTTATATTCGATTAATTTGTGGTAAAATCATGTCGTGTAATTTTACATCCAAAATAGTCTTTTAAAAAGTCGCTAATGCTGATTTTTGGCATAAACCAAAATTTTTTAATGGACCAATAGTTATTCAACGATTTAACTCATAAGTTACATCATTTGTTTTGCACCCTTTTTACTGGAGTTAGAGAAATCCAAAATTTACGATAATTCGTTGCATATATATATCTTACTTTCATATTGTTTGTTTTTGAATTTCGCGCAAAGCTACACGAGGGCTATCTGCGCTAGCCGTCCCTAATTTAGTAGTGTAAGACCAGAGGGAAGGCAGCTAGTCATCACCACCCACCGCCAACTCTTGGGCTACTCTTTTTATCAACGAATAGTGGGATTGACCGTCACATTATAACGCCCCCACGGCTGAAAGGGCGAGCATGTTTGGTGGGACGGGGATTCGAACCCACGACCCTCAGATTGCGAGTCGAGCGCCTTATCCACCTGGCCATGCCGGGCCTACTTTCATATAATCTAAGGGTTAGCGTATTTCATTCTTTAATAATGACTGCTACAGGTTTATACAGCCGACTTCTAATTTATGTGATATTTTATGATACAGTAGAGTGTCCCCCCCTCTGTTCCCCACCGGCACAGCATGGCCAGGTGGTTAGGGCGCTCAACTCGCAATCTGCGGGTCGCGGGTGCGAATCTCCGTC
>NW_013668262.1:97367-107097 GCF_000517525.1 Limulus polyphemus
CTGTTCCCCACCGGCACCGCATGGCCAGGGGGTTAGGGCGCTCAACTCGCAATCTGCGGGTCGCGGGTGCGAATCTCCGTCACACCAAACACGCTCGCCCTTTCAGCTGTGGGGGCGTTATAAAGTGACGGTCAATCCCACTATCCGTTGGTAAAAGAGCAACCCAAGAGTTGGCGGTGGGTGGTGATGACTAGCTGTCTTCTCTCTAGTCTTACACTGCTAAATTAGGGACTGCAGCGCAGATAGCCCTCGTAGCTTTGCGCGAAATTCATAACAAACAAACAAACAACTGGTCCCCACCACAAAAACTAGTCACGGCTTTTTTGCCTTATTTGGTGCAAAAGAACTGGACAACAATTACCATTACGATCCCCAGATAATGCTCAAACCGTCTGTCTGCCTATAATACGTGAGGATTTTGGTACTGGATTGGTTTGATACCAGTCGAACAGCTACAGCTTTACGGTCATCTATAATTTCAACAGCAAGGTGTGCCCTAGTCGTTAGCGTGCCCTTACTATAAATGATGATCACGGCCCGTTGCAGGAAAAAAGAAAAAACGTACCCCGCACTTGAGAGCGGTAAATGCGCTATAAGAGTGATGGTCAAATCCAACTATTCGGTCAGTACGGAGTAGACCAAGAGCTGACAGTGGGAACTTTTGACCAGCTGCCTTCCCTCTAGTCCAGTCTGTCAATAGGGCCGATTTTGGCATAAACCAAAAATTTCCATTGAACCAGTATTTATTCAACCATTTAACCCATAACGCAGACAACCCTTGTGGGGCTTTGCGAAAATACTTCAAAATAAATAAATAAACGCTTCATTAGAATATTTTTGTAAAAAAAAACTTTACAGTTGTGTAGGAAGGAGTTGCAAAGCGAGGGTGCTTGGCTAGACATCCAGGTTTTACAAAGGCAGCTCAGTCTAGTGGGGTCTGGGGGTATGCCCCCCAGGAAATTAATACAGTAATATAATTTACAGTTGCAGTATAAGTAAAATGTGTAAAAGTGGAGAGTGATACAGCACCCCCGTTTCCAACGCCTCTGGAATAGAATTTTCATATACGTTTAAGTTGAAGAAAAGGTGTCTATAAATGTTTTATATATAACAAATAGTTTTTGCTAATTTCCAGTTTTGTCCGAGACGTAGTAATCTGTGGTTGGTGGGTATAAATATTAACCACCTAGACTCACTCGCGGGAGTTACGTCAACTTAGAACGATAACTAATTTCTGAACAGCCAGTACAACTTTCCGTTCGTATGATATGGATTGGGCTTATAATATATTACGTACAGTGAGGCCGTGCTCATTTCGCCCTGGCAACAATAAGACAACTTCTAAGCGCAAACTCGTTAGACAGGTCGGGTTAGATACACTCTTTGCGCATGTGTATATTCTTTGTGACGTAGCACAGCTGTGACCTGATGGGAAGGGACACGTTGCTTGTTTATGAAATGAAAAATACGAATTTCCCTGAATTTGCCCAGGATGATAGTAAAAGTTTATCCTCTAGAAATAATTTATTTTTAGTATTCTGGAAAATAGTTCGTTATATCCAATCTGTTATTGCAGTTACTTTTGAGATGGAGTTCGAATAATCAATTTGGGTGTGGCTGTAGGAAAGTTACAGTTTTTCTTATTCGGCGTTTTCTTCGTGACATTCTTTCTGGTTAAGTGAATGTACTTCGTGCAGAAATTAATGCTATATTTTCTCATGCTGAAATCAGTAAGATGATTTGTGTAAGATGACAATACTGAATTGAATCGTTTGGCTTCGATACGAGGGAATAAATAAAATCAACCTAGGCTCGGCTCAACGTTCAAACTAACAGGTTACTCTGTTACCACGTGCTTTATTCTCTTGTTTATTGAGCAGGTAGTTGTTTCTAACGATTTTGAATCAATATTTACATATCCTTAATAATATATCGATTTATGATACACACGTGCGTAGTCGAGCTGTTTGTATTCTACCTTGCTTTGACTTATGACTTGCTATCTAATTGAGCTAGTCCTAAACTTAATAATAAGTACGTTGATACAACGAACCGTGTCGCTTCGCTTAATCGACAAAATAAAAACAGACACCAGAGGAGTAAAAATCAAAACGGCATTCAAGAATTTACTTAATATGTAGACGTAAATTGAAAAACGTCACATAAAAAATCAATTCACGAACAAAAATATTATTAAATTCTGCCTTTAAACTATGTATGTTTTTTCCCCTTATCCTATAATATATATACTTTTACTTTAAATATACAGGTATGATCATTCCATGAAATCCTCAGCATAGGTATGTCTGATCGAAAATAAATAGCAAAAGTTTTATATTACCCAAATTACAATCATACATCAGGTTTGTATAATAGATCTCTATTTTATATTCTATACGAAAGCATGCGTAAATATCTAAACAAATATAAAACGTTTTTAAGCTGATGATTTAACTAAGTTTCTTTATTGATTGTAAGGAGTGGATCTAGTCCTACTAGAGGGTCAAATAGAAGGGAAAAGATACAGGGGAAGATCAAGAACAGAGTAGATAACAAGTATTAAAGAGTGGACCGAGATAGCAAAATATGGTGAGAAAAGTACAAAACAGACAGAAGTGGAGGATTGTGACAGCCAACCTTCTTGAAGAAGACGGCACATGACGATCATGAAGGAGTGGGAAGTTTTGATTATTTATCTTTAGCCAATAGTAACTTCTGTTACTTGAACAAGACAACACCTTTTTTAGAAAAATGTCGAACACGCTCTACAGATTATATTTTCACTAAAAGCATAAACATTAGTAATTCTTTAGAATGAAAGTGACCAAACGGTACTTACTATCGGACGTTATATTATCTATTTATACAATATGTAGCTCTACTCAATTACACTGCTTTTTATTTAATGTATTAAACTGTTATTAGAAGTAATGAATAAAACATATCAATATTAGAATAATGAAGTATCTAACATTTATAACTCCAACAACACACGTGATATATAATTAGAATTTATTTCCCCATTCCTTGAGATTACTTTGCTCTTAATAAGTAAAATATGTGTAAAATTAAATTAGTATTCAATAAAATTGATTGCATATAGTTTTTTGTTTTGAGTTAGCTCAAGCAGTATTCGTAGTGGCCAATAGATGGCGGTATATAACTTCATCGAGCTACCAGCTGTTTAAAGGTGTATCACTCCGCCACACAAACAAAGATGAATTGAAATTTTATAAAAGAACAACTTTTCTTGATTAAAAAAAGGTGCAAAATATAGTTATTATAAATTAGGTTATGTAAAAACAGTCTAGAAACGTAACTATTTCAAGCGTAAGGTATCGTACCTTCGGGTCTAGATACAACCGCAGAGGATTACACTACTCTCCGTCTATAATAAACAGGGTGCTGAATATTTCGTTGTCAGATGGTGTTAATACGTGTTGGTACGTAGTGTTATCTAAGCGTCATATTTCTGTTATTCAAAATTTACTTATATTAAGCCTTTTCTTATTAGTTTAATATTTAGTCTGCTTATTTCGAGTGATTCACTGAGAAAATGGCAGATGTCGATGTTATTTGCCATCGTGAAACATTTAGCAGAGATATGCTAGGGCCAGCAGAAGACGCTGGCTCAGAGTCTACGTCAAGGCCAATAGTTATCGAGCGCCAAGAGCCATCTAGTGGATATGACGAAAACAACTGTGATCAGCAGAGTAGCCAGAGTGAGGGAAATGATGCTGAAGGACAAAAAGGTATGCAACGTAAGAGAAAGAGCCGGAGAGGAAAGTATAAACACAAAAAACGAAAATGGAAGCCTTATTATAAATTATCTTGGCAGGAAAGGCGAGAAGTTGACGAACGAGAAACTATGAGAGCAAATCGTGTTCGAGAAGTTAGGTTTGCTCATGGACAGGCGTTAGCACCGTATAATACAACACAGTTTTTAATGGATGATCACAATGTTCAAGAACCTGATTATGAACATATTAATAATGGACACCGTCATATTCAGAAAGAGAACGTTGGTGATTCTTCGGATGAATTTTACAGCTCGCCTGAAGACGAGGAAGATTTCTTGCAGCAACAGTTTTGTGAGGCATATGAAGACGTTCATGCCGAGCGTCTAAATTCTATGTCCAAAAATGATCTAGTTCAAGAGTATATTCAGCTAGAAGATAAAGTCGAAGAACTGGAAGTGAAATTAAGAGACGCTAAAGCTAAAGTCTGTGTGTCGTCGAACAAATCTGTAACTGACAGCGAAGTGCAGACACCTTGTACTAAAGAATCGGAACAGTGGGAAAAAACTCGGATATTTAGAGAAGAGATCACGAAACTCTTGAAAGAAAACCAGCAACTGAAGAACGAAAATGAAAAACTGAGAAATATGGTTAGTGATAGTTCTTCTTCGTCATCATCATAAACCCGCAGACCGTTTTTTCGTCATCTCATGTACAAATCTACAAAACATTAACTCATTGCTATTCCCACTTTTATATCTGTATTGTGTGTACTGTTCTTTCGTTATTGTAAGGTCTAGATTATAGAATTTACCATTTAAACTATGGAAAAAGATATGTACAAGTTTTTGTTTACACTGTACAGTAATGAACTTCCAACGTTAATTTGTAAATACCGTGTTTACCAATTAAAAAGTTTCGTTTCACTAGTGTAGTCATTAATATTAATTTAGTCAAAAACCACCAAATTACTGAGGCGATTCGTCTGGGTGACAAAAGCTAAAGATAAAAAATCAGGTAAGTTTATGACCCCATTACCCTTGTCAAGTTTATTTTTGATACAACTTACAAGTAAGGTTTAACTTGTATAGTTTGTCTTAGCACTATTTATCATAGGTCTTTATCTCACGTAGTCTTCACTAAATAAAAGCACAGAACCGATGAACTTTCCACTGTGATCTAACAAGTATCAATTTGTATTTTCTTAGTGGCTTGTTTGTTTGTTAAGTATGCCCAGAAATACTGTTTTTGAATTTATCATTGTAAGCCTTCAGATTTGCTATTGAGCCACTAGGGGTGGGGAATTGTTAGTGACCTCGTCGCGATTTTAAATTTAAGCACCGTTGTTTCTTAGGAAAATATTCAGTAATGTGTTTTAAATTATAAATATGTACATCTTGTGCACCATAAACGAAATTAAATACCTATAAATAAATTTTAAGAGAAAGTAAGCAAGAAACTAACGACATATCCAACCACACTTTTCTAGGGCTAGAAAATGCTTGCAGCTGGAGTATTTTAATTATTTTATGCGAAGCGAGGTAAAACATTTTTGTTCTTGTTTGTTGATATAATATGATTTTACTTACTTAACTTCTTCCTGATAGAAAAAATGAGTAGATTTAAAATAAAAACGTGTATACATGTATCTACTTACGTAAAGTACATTAAATTGTTTGTTTGTAATTAAGCACAAAGCTACACAATGGGCTATCTGTGCTCTGCTCACCACGGGTATCGAAACCCGATTTCTAGCGTTGTAAGTCTGCAGACATGCCGCCGTGCCACTGGGGAGGGGTGGCTACATTAAATTTATATAATATACTGGTTTGCTGATGAAAAAGTACTTAATTTTCTTCTGCTGCCTAGAATACAAAGTCCCAATAAATAACTTAGGTACAAGTAATATGTTCTTGTTTTATCAGTAGAAAGCTATATAATACTAAGATAAATCAATAAAGACCTGTTTCTGTCACCTGTGGTGGTAGGTACTGATATTGTAAATTTAATGTCATTTTATTTACTTTTTGTATTCAATTAATATTATATTTTTAATTTTTATGAACCAGTTATCATTATTTATGAACTTGCTAGCCTTATCACTTTTTCTTAGATATATTAATTTTGATTATAAAATATGCGACGATTCATTTCGATTGCGAAATTTGTTTCTTATGCTTCTACTTTTACTTTTAGATACAATACGAAAACTTTGCTGCACGTTATGTTAACTTCACATGCGTATTTCATAAAAGGATAACAAGGTACAAAAAATTTGTTTTCCTGTCATTCTGTTTGGTGGTAAAATATGGTTTCCACATATGTGTACACACCAAGTTTATTTCTTCGACTTCAATCGTACGGTTTTATGTAACGAACGATAGGCCTAACTTCTCAAATAAGTTAAACGGTTACTTGTTAATTTTCTCTTACAGTACTGTACCTTTCGTCACTTCTAGTAGTTTGTTTAAACACAATCTAAAAATTTACAGCGTTGAAATGACTAACTATTACAGACTAATAAACTACCTAACAATAATCAATCCAGCAACTACAATAGCCTCACTATTAAATCAATAGCCTACTCTCGCCTGACTCGCGTTTTTATGCTTTCAAATAATTTCCTGAATGTCCAGACGTTAAGCTATTTGCTTATCACGTGACATCAACACTCACCCTGGCAAAACCACAATATAAACAAAAGCATTGCCTACAAAATTATTAATAAAAGTTTGTGTTGTTTTTTTTTTATCCTGCTCTGTTGGATTTCACAGCCTGTTTGGAATGCATAAATTTCTACCAAATACTCCGGTTAAATATTATTTTTCACTTATAAAGTTTGTTTGGTGTTACAGAACCAAAGCTTGTGTAACTGACTTTCCCTGAATTATATTAAATGATTTGTGCGAAAAGCCTCCAAACATATGCTCACACAGACAGAAATTTATTTACGTTTTACCTGCAATATCACCTTACTGTTGTGCATTTGATTGAGTACACACAAATTTTAAGGCAATTTGGGATGTGTGTGTGTATATATATATATACTGATACATATATATATCCGAGTCTGTGACCTCGACGTTTACCCAATGCTCACAACGACCTATTTGTTACGTTTTGGTTGTATTCAACCAAATCTGCATGGTATTCTTAGATGAACATGCATGTCACAGCCCCTTGCCAACTCCATTGTTGTAGTGCTCTTTAGTTATGTTTTATAGAGTATTCTTAAGTGAGTTATACAAGGCTATAAACTCGATGTGAAAGTTGTTAATTATAGCAGCCAACGAGCGTAAACAAATGAATATTCCGTGTTCATGTTTTTTGTAATTACACGAATGTGTTTGATGTGTTAATGGGCGTAAGTTCGAGTACATTCAAATGTTTTAGCGCTAGAGGAAATAGGTTTATAAAATATAGGAGGATTTTTAAAATAGAATTAAAAATAAACTTTTGATAATTACTGAAAACAAGAGGGAATAACTGCGGCTGTAGTTAGATCTCAAATCACTCAAGAGATGGAGCTTTGAGGTAAAAGTTTGTACTTAAAAAAAAACTCGGAACCATTCTATGAGCTGCTATGCCGCGGCTAAAAATATTCAAATATTTTAAAAGACAATTTAGTTCAACTTGAGCTTAAATTTGTAATGGTTATTCTTGTCATTTTACATTTTTATTGTGGCGACGTTTCGATTTCATCTTCAGCGAAGAAGGGCTCAACAGAGAAATTGAAATGTCATCTTATTCAGAAAACAAGACAGGCTCAGACCATTACAGATTTTTCCCTCCAGTGTGTCAGTGTTAAAATTCAAGGTTCGATTCCCCGTGGTGGACAGAGTGCACATAGCCTATAATTTTTCGTACTAAGAAAACAACAATAATCATTGCAAATTTCAGCCTCTCAATGACTACTTCTTCATGAACATTAACTTTATGAAAATGCCTGCTCATAATTTTAACAATTGTTAAAATGTTGTATGTTAACTTACCACTGCTTAAAAGTCTGGGACATTTCGTTACGGACAGCTTGTGGCATGGACTTTTTGTTACGAAAAACAGTTCGTTACGACATCCAAGGGTTCGTTGGAAGTGTTTTTTCTGATTGGTGAATTTTGCTCCCAGATTCACCACTACCTAATTGGTTTAGTTTGGTTTGAATTTCGCGCAAAGCTACACGAGGGCTATCTGCGCTAGCCGTCCCTAATTTAGCAGTGAAAAACTAGAGGGAAGACAGCTAGTCATTACCACCCACCTCAAACTCTTGGACTAATCTTTTACCAACGAATAGTGGGATTGATCGTAACATTATAACGCCCCCACGGCTGAAAGGACGACTATGTTTGTTGGGACGAGGATTTGAACCCGCGACCCTCCCTAATTCAACTACTGGAGGACACCATCTCACCCATTTCTCTCAAAGAGGGATCAAATCAAACTATGTTAAATTACAATAAATGTTTTTGTAGATTTAAATCGTTTTTACTGTAATTTATGTTTGATGTAACTGTTCATGACAACCCCTACTCCCTGTAACACAACGTAATACAGGCTTAAACACCCTTTCACCCCCATAGCGATATGTAATTTTTGAGTGGTCCCCAAATGATTATATAATTTACGATCTATTATATTTTTTTTATTATTGTCACCAACCAATTTTATATTTAAAAACAAGGGGGAACCCTCAATAGCCACGGCACTTGAAATTATTGTAGGCAGGTTTAGAGTAAATTAATCTATGGGCCTTTTTTTTCTTGTTATTAGCTACTAGTTGGAGTACCCGTCCCTTGGACGGAAGTTATATAAATTCATGGTTAATGAAAGGTTATCTTAGGTCATGACAAGTTGCTTCCCTTATATTTAACTGTAAAAAACACAACAACGTCCATAAAAACTGCAAAACACAAAATGTGAATCCACAAGATTGCATAGACCCAACAATCCTTCTTGCCAAATTTGGTGAAGATCCATCAACAGGGGGCGAAGTAGTGGTAAAAAATGCCTATAAAAACCGCAAAATACAAAACTGAAAATTTGTATATATCCCCGCATTGACGTAATGAACCTCCACAATAATTTAGGTGAATATCTATCCATATCCTGCGAAGTAGTTACATGGACATACAACAGACAGTACTGCTATATTTATATAGATATTTTTGTGCGCCAACAATACCAAGTGTGGGGCGCGCGTATATCCAATTAAATTTTATTACTCACCAGGAACTCTACAAGCCTAGCCTCAAATTGAAATTATTTTAGGCAGAATTTGAGTAAATTAATATTTGAGACCTTGGGCGTGGTGAAATACATCAATCCTGAGTCAAACTGTAATTTGATCTCAAATCGGGCAAGAGAGGACGGAGCTATGAGCTAAAACTAAAAGTTTGTACTTGAAAAAAACAAACAAACAAACTCAGAGTCTTTCTATGAGCTGCTATACCGCGGCTAAAAACTACCTGTCACAAAAATGATGCAATAAGAATGCACCCGTTACAAGTTGTCCTAGTAAAAATGTGACAGTAAACGAAATGTCCAGATCCCTTTCTCACCAATTTCATCTGAGAACTGCCTAACCACTGCGTACGAAGGTGAGATAGAGGAGTATCGGCTTCAAACTATATATGTATATGTTTTTTTTGTTTTTGAATTTCGCGCAAAGCTACACGAGGGCTATCTGCGCTAGCCGTCCCTAATTTAGCAGTGTAAGACTAGAGGGAAGGCAGCTAGTCATCACCACCCACCGCCAACTCTTGGGCTACTCTTTTACCAACGAATAGTGGGATTGACCGTCACATTATAACGCCCCCACGGCTGAAAGGGCGAGCATGTTTGGTATGACAGGGATTCGAACCCGCGACCCTCAGATTGCGAGTCGAGTGCCTTAACCACCTGGTCATGCCGGGCCATTTTGTAAGTATTTTAGCTTTGTGTGTGTGTGGTGGGGGGTGGGGGGGGGGTGGAGTGGATAGGACGTATTTAATTAATTC
>NW_013668262.1:107906-138491 GCF_000517525.1 Limulus polyphemus
CCTAATTTAGCAGTGTAAGACTAGAGGGAAGGCAGCTAGTCATCACCACCCACCGCCAACTCTTGGGCTACTCTTTTACCAACGAATAGTGGGATTGACCGTCACATTATAACGCCCCCACGGCTGAAAGGGCGAGCATGTTTGGTATGACAGGGATTCGAACCCGCGACCCTCAGATTGCGAGTCGAGTGCCTTAACCACCTGGCCATGCCGGTCCTAACTATATATATATATATACTCATTGCTCAGTCTTTTAAGTGTGTAAATTAAATAACATTTCTGGCATATTGGAAATGTTATGTTAGGCCACGATCGTGAAGCACTGCTTTGCAAACAAAACAAATTTCAACTAACAAAGACTATATTATACGGTACTTAAAAAGTGATTGTAAAGTTAAAAAATATTTGTACGAACCTTTGATACAATAAGGGTAAAACATGATTACAAAATTATATATATATATATATACTACGGTCATTTTATTTTGTACTTTCTGATGCTATTTGGCATGGTCAGCAAAAAACTGCAGCGAAGATAGTATAATTATGCTTAAGTCATAATATGCCTTTGGAGAATAGTGAGATTTTGGTTCTGTAAATAACATGTCTGTGTACGTTTTTTTTTTTTCCGTCTGTGTACAGTTTTTTGTTTGTAGATATTGTCGAATGTTACCTGACGTCATACGATTGTATATCAATATATATATACAGACATTGTAAACAAATTGTTATCAACGTTTACCTACAGTTTTGTCATGATGTTTTGAACGAGAACCTACATTAGTTAAATGAGGTATGTTGTTGTAAAATATGTTTTTATGATAATTTGTAGGTGAACGTCACATTTCAATTATTTTAGCATAGTTTCTGTACGCTCATAGCTGGTTTTAAGTATATGTTTTATTTCTGCATATGAAGTTAACCAAATTTTAAAAAACAATAAATAATGATATAATCTCTTGAAAATTTTAAATAATGTACTGTTTTAATTAAGCAATTATTTTCTTACTTAATCGTCCCCCCCCCAAAAAAAAAAACAGAACAATGTAACTAATCAATGCTAATAATATAGTTAAGAAATACAACTGTATGTAGAACGTTCGTCCTCGTGTTTTAGTCGAAACAGTTCTTTCTGCTTCAACTATAATCGAGTTTAAAATACTAAGGATAAATATGAACCACTTCGGTTCACCACTTGTGATATTAACGAGTAGATTAGCTAGTTGGGAGAGTTTCCGTATGGTGGCGCTATACAATTTATGCATTATTGTCTCTGTTTAAATTAACGCTTAAGAACAGAAATTACCCTTCTACGCTAGGACTCGTGGCTGTAATTTTCTCAGAGAATCCGGTTTATTGATTTAAAAGGAGTTATTACATTATTGTTTTTAAACTCCTGGTGGTGTATATAACATGTTAAATGTTATTAATTTATGCTTCAGTCATTATAGTTTTCAAACACCAGGTAAAATTTTACTTCTACATTTTTATCGCGCTAACACTAATTCAAATACAAAAAATGACGTTGAATGCTAAGTGAACTTCCGCTCTTAAATTTAAATCAGAGCCATCTACCTATTAAACTCAAGGCAGATGCAGTGAGAAAAAAAACAACAAAAAAAAACATCGGTAGAATTTAAACCTAAAAAGATGTATTTACAAAACGCAAAAAAGAAACATTTATTGTTTGAAAATAACTTTCAAGTTGTGTCAATCATCTCAACTTTATTTCGTGAACGTATCCACAAAATCTTAGTGTACGTCTTGATAGCCTCACTTTGATGTCTACTTAAGTTTGTTGACTTGTACTAAATGTTATTTGTTATACGTGTGTCCTACAACAGTTGTTTAAAGTTTAAACCGCTGAAGCAAAACGTTAAAAGAATGTGGAATCATGAATCACCACGATTTTTTTTTTCTGCCCTTAAAACTAGTAGGTTAATATAACTAAACTTAGCACAACTCGCCGCATAAAAATAAAGTTATTTCCTAAGTCTCATGAAATGTTTTCTATGTAATGACGGAAGAACTATATTAGCAGTTAATATTGGACGTGTACATGAATTAACAGGACAAGTACTTATAATTACAACAAAAATAACAGAAAGAATTTATTAACGCTTATAAAGGATGTCCGTTTCTGGAAGAAGTCTTATTTTTCTTTCTTTTGAATCGCATGTCATCAATACATTAAAGTAAAACTCGTGTTACATGTTTCACCCACAGTTCGTGTTAATCTTCCTTAAAGACGCTGACTGCACTAATTGTAGAACAATGTTCATTAGATAGCAGTGAAGACAAACACTACACGTGCTCTCGTTACTTATATTTTCAGTTCGTGTTTGTTATTCTATAAAAGTACTAACTACACTAATGACCTAACAATGTCCGTTAGGTTATGCTGGCGACAACACTAAAATGTATATTATTTAATATCTGTAATTCATCATATTGGTATATTAAAATACTTATTAGTGTTAGAAATAAACGACCTTATAACACCACACTGCGTCAGTAACAGCTTGTGTTTGAATGAAACATCCCTGAAGAAGCTGTAAAGCGAAACGTTGAGTGTCCAATTAAACAAAAATAAACTTGGTGTTATAAGGTCGTTTATTACTAGTATCAAACGCGTGTTCCCGTTACATATATCATCAGTTCGCTTTATTATTATATAAAAGCACTGATTACACTAATGATATACCATTGTACGTTAGCGGTGACGACGACAATACTTGTATTCTTATTACATATATTGTTATATATTCAACTGGATAAACCATTGTCAAAGGCATCGAGAAAGACAGGCCTCATACAGTGTTCTCTAATTCTTTTGACATAAAAACCGTATCTTCATACCGAGATGATTTCGTGTGACGCTATTATATTTTATATATATTTCATACAGTTTGCATATCCACACTGGCGAAGGCTTTGGGTTTGTGTGCTGAAAATCAGATGGTTGGCTATCAGAGAGTGTGTTTTGTATTTTGTGTATTGAACTCCTTTCCAAGCTTCCATATTTAGCATGATTCAAGATTTAGAAATTAATCGATTTATACGACGAGCTCGCGTACACGTGCCAGATTACCTTTTGGTAATAGTTTACGAAGACCGTCGCTGCTGTTAGGACTCTTTATTCCATAACTGTGTTGAAATTCTTCCAGACAGTGAAATCCTCATGGCCTCCATATATGCGTAAAAAAAAGGGCATTTCACGATTTGCACAAACAAGAAGACAACATTAGGGCCCAGTATTAGTCAAATCTATACTTTTTAATAATACTTATAATGAAATTTAAAAAGTCAATAACGACAGAAATAAGTTTTTCCTAATTAAAACGAACCTGTCTTCATTAGTAGCGTGAGCAAGGAAGGGGGGGGGGGCAAGCAGGGGCTCGAGACTACCTAATAACTATGCATACGGACTCCGTCATTTTGGGAAGTGTAATACTGTTTATTTTGTGCAGATGTTGTTGTTATGATTTATAACACTTAGATGTGTTTAGTATGGCCCCTCCCCTATTAGCGGTCTAATCTGTGATAGGTCCTGCTCTTGATTAACAATCGTCATGCTTTATGTCTTCAAGTACTAAATAATAATAAAAATATTTATTTATATTTTTTGTCTACAAATTAACGCACTCACTGCTATAATTTTCATTCACACTGATAAAAGTTCCAGTACTTGTGCATTACGTCACTAAGAATTAGCAGAAGTCTCGTTCGAAAAATCAGAACATCTATAAGTCTGCAGTAAAAGTAATTCAAACAAAAAAATAAGTAAATAAAATCGTAAAGAGAAGGGCTCACAAGTAGAATGACTTCTGAAGTCAGCCATTTTGTATGACGTCAAACACTTTTGAACATGCTCACATATTTTGATCCATTTTCTGTGGTGAATTATAAACTCAAATTCATCCACAATCATCATACAAGATATTAATAATCTTTCCAGTGTTCTACTTCGTTTGACAATGTTATTATTCACAAAGTTCAGGCACCTCGTTACCCAACCACCTTGCAGTGTACTTTATAGGTTGATTATTCGAATATCTCATTAAGATACGTCATCTTGAAGATATTGATATCACTTGATTGAAATTAACCGCACTTGTTTCCATTCGTTCAAAAAAAACAAAAACAAACAACAACAAAAAACATAAACCTTTTCTAAATTGTAATAAAAAAAATATAGATATGTTGTACTTGCGAATTTCCAGTTATTTCTGGGCAGTTAAATTTTACGGTAAGTTTGATATTTTGACTCTTACGATTCTAGTTCACCTTGGCTTGTTTTAATAATAATATAATGTACGTTTACCAGGAACGCCAGTTTCAAACATAAAATCATGGCCTAACGTCAAAAAGTCTACATTTAATTATGTTATCCATAAAAAAAAAACTATTGGATTAAAATTGACTTGTTAACTATTTTTTCAATTACATTGGCACTGGTTGCTAGTAAATATTCAAACCAGTTTAACTTGTTAAAACAATAGAATAGTGCCCTTGGAAACTAACACTTGTTAAAATTAAATGAAAGCTAGTCAAATTAGAACAATTATCTCTGTTTTTAGTTGTTTGGATGCTACCTGAATGCTTGGAGCAAATAGATTAGAACACTGGCATACACACCCTCTATTGTTCTGTATTTCATTCACCATGTTCAACACATACTAATGAAAAATAACTTAGTTGCCCATAAATTAACATTTCAGTTTCAGCAAGACTTTTCTTTTTTATATGATACGCCTGAATAGAGAGAGATCAGATTTCTCTTTTTTTTTCTTTTTTTTTACAGAATAGTAACGTGATGTACAATCGGTGCGATATTATTGCTACTAATCAACAAAGTAAAGTACTATTTGAATATTACGTAGTGTGTTTTATTCAATTCGCCCTTATGACAATAATCCCATGTCTCAAGGTCAAGGGTTTTTCTCTGATAACATGTTTATGCAGAGAAACGGCTATCAGAATGGATGTCATCCTTCGCCATTTTCTCATTTCCCTCGCGCCCCCCCAGTGGCACAGCGGTATGTCTGCGGACTTACAACGCTAGAATCCGGGTTTCGATACCCGTGGTGGGCAGAGCACAGGATAGCCCATTGTGTAGCTTTGTGCTTAATTACAAACACACCATTTCCCTCGCCCTCTCCTTGTAGCTCAGCGATAAGCTCGAGGGTTTATAAAGTTAAAATTCTGGATTCGATCCCCGTGGTGGCACAGTACAGATAGCCCATATTGTGTAGATTTGTACTTAACAACAAACTTTTTTTTTCCCCGACACAAGTTAATTCAGATAATGTTCTATAACATCATGAAAATCACGCTCATAATACAGTTTCAAGAAAATTAACCTTATGTCTTGTTTTTTTGTCATGCATGACTGTACTCCTTTAAGGTGGGTGTGAGAAACTAAGAAATGTAGGTTTGAGATGCACTGCTTTCAAATGTGAGCATACGTCAACAAAAAACGACGAATCAGGCGAATTAATCATATCCAATATGAATATTTGGGGAACCGAGTTTCTAAGGTTTACGCCTCTTGAGTTTTTGAAATATTACAACCCACCCGCTTTTATAAACTGATATTTTAAGACTTAAGTGATATCTTTTAACTAAAGGGGATACCTGAAAACAATAACTGTTTCCATTGTAAAGTTTTTAATATTTCTAGAAGAGTCACTAACAAGACAGTATTAACTTCACAAGCCTGGTGGTTAGAACGCTCGGCTCGTAGGTTCGAAACCCCGTCACCGAACATGCTCGCTCTTTCTGGCATGGGGACGTTATAATGTGACTGTCAATCCCACTATTCGTTGGTAAAAGAGTATCCCAAGAGTTGGAGGTAGGTGGCGATGACTAGCTGCCGTTCCCTCTAGTTTATCACTGCTAAATTAGTGACAACTATCGCAGACAACCCTCTTGTAACTTTGCACGAAATTCAAACAAATTCATTTGTTCGCTTATTCATCAGATCCGTGTTCGGTTTTGTAAACAAACACATCTGGTGGAGTGCTCGTGACATTTTACACCACTAGATATCGTTAGTAAAGCCAAATAAGGCATAACTCTAACATTTGACTAACCAATAGAAGTTGGCTTTAGATAGAAGATGACATGTATTTAAGTAAGAAGACACTATAAATCACCGTAGAAATGTTTAAAATCCAAAAGACTGAGTGCTTCTTAAATGACTTATCACTTCCATATCGGATATAAAAGGAGAGATTTTGTTTTTGCTTTTTATTCCTGATTCAGGAGAGGCCACTTTTCTTACGCGAGCGCTCGAGACTTCCTAGATCTTTCTCTGGTACTTTTTTTTAAATGCATTAAACCTACATATTTCACGTTTAATCAAGCTTACCTACGACGTTCCAGATAAAGATGAAGAAGAAAAAGAAATACCTTATAAAAGACTACGTTTTTCAGTTGCTTACGGTAACTTAGCGACATCCAAAAGATTCATATATATATTATAATGTTTTCAAATGTTTCTACCCCTACCCAGAATATACCCCCTACATTGTTGGTAACATATAAAATTGTCATTTATCATCATGATGATAAACAAATAGAATCAACTTCGATTACAAACCGTTGTTGATCTTCCTCACAATTATCAGTTCTAGTACTCTATAGAAGAGCGACATAAAAAACAAATGATTCTTGTAGAGGATCATTTGACCAAAACCAATGTCCAAAAATTACCATTAGCATAAAATGTTTCATCCCTTCACACCAAACATACTTGCCCTTTGAACCGTGGGGGCGTTATAACGTGACGGTCAATCCCACTATTCTTCGGTAGCCCAAGAGTTGGCGGTGGGTGGTGATGACTAGCTGCCTTCCCTCTAGTCTTACACTGCTAAATTAGGGACGGCTAGCGCAGATAGCCCTCTTGTAGCTTTGCGCGAAATCCATAACAAACAAAATAATGGTTGGAAACGGCTTGAATGGGTAATGAAGAAAAACTTTAATATAAGTTTAACATAACAGCAAGTAGGTTCCTCGTCATCGAATTTAAAAACAAACAAAATGTTTCGACGTTCACCAGGCAACATCGGAGTAAGATGTCGTACAAAAGAGAAAACGCATATATACATGAATTTGCCAGTTTTTGGAGATATATTATACGACATCACTTTTTGCATTTGTTTTCCCAAAATGAAAACTTTTTGTTAATATTTAGTTATCTAAGAACAATGGTCAAATTAAGTTAGGTCAAAGTGAAGAGAAAACACACACACACATGTATATATATATATAAAACAAGAAAAAAGTACATAAAAACCCAAAGACTGTTTGTTTGTTTACTTCAGATATTCGCAAAGCTACATATGTCCACCTTTTCATAACCTTCTCAGTTTTGAATTGATAGACTAGAGAAAGGGCATACAGTGAACAACATCCACCTCCTTCAACTGTTGGGTTACTTTGATCTAATATGGGATTTGACTATGACTCTTATAACGTGCAGAACGCGATTTTGCGGCAACGGGACACGAACCAAGCGCTGTAGAATTCATAGTCTGGAACACTAAACACTAGGCCACACCCAGCCTAAAATCTCAAATATAAACCTGTAACGTTTAAAAATTTGCTTGAACGGTATTGTTTCTAGAAATGTAGAATGTGCACACCCTTATAAAAATCTGTTTCTCTGAGATTATTGCTGGAATACATGATTCTTGAAATCATAGCACGCTTGTACAAATAAAAATATTTATAGAGCTAAGCAACTCAAATTTTGTATGCAGTAAAATAATACATAAATAATAATAATGATAGTGTTGATTGAAAGTTTCACCGTTACAGCCCCCGCCAACAAAATAAATAAAAACAAGAGAAAATTACGCTAAACACTTTGATGTCGTAGATGGTTTATAAGAATGATAATAAAATTACAATATTCGATTGGAATAACCCAAGAGTTGATGATGGTACTGTTGACTAGCTGCCTTCCTTCTAGTCTATCAGTACACGGAGATGGCTAGCGCATATAAACCTTTGTGTGAATATTAGGGACAAAATTAGTAACACTTTTAACTTCAAGAATATAAGTTATTTTTTTTAATTTCATGAATAGAACAAAACTTTTTTTTATATTATACGATGTTTACTAATTTTTCCTTTTTTTTTTCTTTTCTGTTACAGGTAAAGAATCAATGGTCATACTTTTCTACGTGTGGACGGAAAGTAAAGATAAAAAGAGTTTGGACTGACCGGTCTTGAAACGACCTTTGGTGTATTATCGACGGCTTTAAATCGTGTTTGAGAAGCAGGAATAACTGAAGCCGTGAAGATAAGAAAGTACAATCACCACATGTACTTACTAGCTTGTGGCGCCATCTTCTGATAAATGATTGCACTAGAATAACGAGGTCGCGTCAAATACAGTCAAAACAGTAAATGTTGTGTAGGTACCTCGGTAGGGTAACAATATCTCCCTAACTCATTATTTAATTTCTGTTGTGCATATTGGTGTATATAAAATATTTTAATTCTAGAAATAAACGACTTTCTAATACCACATTGTTATTGAGTGTCTATTTAATGGAAACCAACAATTTGGTGTTATACAAGGTCGTTTATTTCTAGTATTAAAATATCTTCCTAAGAATATTTTAATTTAAGTATTTACCAACTCTCGATACATTTAGCTGTTTGTCGTTATTCAAAAAAATCTCCATACGAATACCTAAATTATTTTAATCTATTGGTATAAACTGTGTGAACATTGACTACAAACAGTTTGTCTTTGTGATATATATATATATATCCTTTAATCTAACTTTTAATAATTATATTATAGATTTCTCTTCACTAAAGGTAAAATTGAAAATTGTAATCTAATAATACATCCTTTGATTGATCGCATCCTCTGCTGTTGACTGCAGTTTCAACAATTCAAGGCTAATCAGCGCAACTTGTGTCAGTACACCAAAATAATACAGTTAGGCCATTTATAACGGTGAGTTAAAAATACTAACAAAAAAAACCTAAAAAAACCAACAGAAATAGTAACTTTTAATAATTTTTTTCAATTATTAAATTATTTTAGCACTTTTATTTTCAGGCCTTTTCAGTTGTTAATAAATAGTGGGCGTGCAAACAATACTATGATCAGGCAACAATGAAGCTTGTTCTTGTATAAAATCCATTAATAAAATTACATTATATAACATTTTCCTCGGCTAAACGTTGATTTCAAGAGCTCTTGCTATGCTGTATTATTATTTAGTTTCTGTAGCTGTAATTTTTGATTTGTAATATTTTTATTGCTACTTGAAATATTTGGCATAAGTATCAGTCATAGAAAATGACATTACATTTGAAAATTTAGATCTCTATTATCATATATAGCAAAATAATTGATTTAAAAAAATTTTAATTGACAATCCCACAAGACTAAGCTTTACCTACGCATGCATAGTGCAACGACCTTTGTATTCCTAAGGTAATTTTGTGAGATTAATGTTGTATGAAATGACAGTCAGCGCTCACCGACTTGTAAAATCAACTCATCCTTGGTTATTACGTAAGCTTGTCCAATATTAGAAACACTCAGCTTCCGAGGTTGGCTTACCAAAATTATGATGAACCTTCAGAAAGTACAACTCACTAAATAATAGTTAAGAGAGGCGGACTAATATTTGGTTGTACTAATTACATCGTAGCATGTAAGTGAACGAAAGTGTAGAGGAAGCTTTTAAGTTAAATGTTTGAAATAATTAAGTTTGTAATTACTCACAATTACGTTTAGTTAGAGTTTAAAATTCAAATCTGTTACTTAACGTTAATTCTGTCTGCCCTAGAAGAAGACGATTTCAGAGAAAAACAATTTTTTTCCTTCTTCTTTCGGCCAGTCCTCCGATGAGTTAGCTGTAAATTTGCTTACTTACAATGCTAAAATCCGGGGTTCAATTCCCCGCGGTGGACAGAGTGAAGTAAGCCCACTGTGAAGTTTTAAACTAAATAAACAATAACAACAACATCTTTTGCCCGAGCTCGGCTTAGTGGTTAGCATACCGAACTGTGGAGCTGAGGTTACGTGAGTTGTATAATATTACCTGACAAAAATAAAAGAAGCTTCACGTTTTAGGGCCGTAGCCCGTAGGTGTTTTACTAATCTTATTAATTCCTCTTTTATCGTTAAAATACAAACTACTCGAGAAACGTCTTTAAATATTATCGATTTATTCTCATTTTAATTAATCATTTTGTTTTTTAAATACAGGGGGAGCTTCTCCGAAGATGACGTATGCCAAGAGTAAACTGAGTAATGAGGTAAAACTTGATAACGAGGAACCCACTCTTAAGAAAATAAAAGTTTTGAGACGGCTTGAATGGGTAATGAAAAAATGTCGTACAGTTATAATAAAGTTTTTTCGTTACCCAGTCAAGTCGTCTCAAAACTCTTATTAAGTAATTAGGTAGTTTGAATTACTAAACGACCAAGAAACCTGGCGGATCATTGAGAGTGAGAGAGGGAAACAGTGCAACAGTGTAGAATTTCTTTATTGATGTTTGTATGATTTCTACGCTCCTTATGTATTTATTATACAGAAATGTAACATATGTTTGACATTATCGTAACTACAGCTTAGGTTTTCGAAAGCTATTAAGACCTTCAGTTTAGCCAAAAAACATCGCTAAAGTAGAGAACCGGCGAGTAGCGTAACTACCTTTTTTCAATTAAAAAAACACGATAAATTTACAGTTTATAAAATAAAAACATTGTAGGAAAATGTTTAAAAAATGTAGAGAGGCATAAATATCAGTATTTAAATTCTACAACAAAGTCAAGCATTTTTAATTGTTTCTTAAAAATGTATCACAATAAATCTTCAAAATTTGAAAGCTGCAAATTCATACAAATATCGCATATAAAATTAAAACATTTTACTTGCTGAAGCTATATAATTTGTAAAACGCAATTCCGAAGTTTCAGACAATTTATCCACAATTTTTTTTTCTAAATGCAACAAAACAAAGCATGCAATAAGTGTGTCTAATTGACACCTCGGTTTCATATAGTTAAAGCATAATTAGTTGAAACGACACTACCAGTAAAGCTTTTGCATAAAAATGTTTAATTTGAGCAAGTTTTATTCCCCTTAGTAGAGTCAGGGTAATATTTTATATCAACTTGAAGTTTGAGTTCTAGCCGTGTAATGTATCCAAAGAAAGTTAAAGCTGTTATTATCAAGATTATAGAAATCTCACAATGAATAATTTTATTGCATCTTTCTTGTCAAACTGAGTGAGTTGGTTACATTATTATACAATTAATACAACTTACAAGTATGTTTGGTAAAGAAGTGTATATCTTTTATATAAATTAAAGTACTTTGCTTGTTGAAACAACGCCATCCTTAAATTAATATTGAAGAGATTTTCCGGATAATTTCTCACAGTGTCAATGTTTTTTACACACCTACTGATAACTTGTTGTATGGTTATTAAATTTAATGTTGAGATATATTGTTTGGTTGGCAAGGGATTTAGAGGTAGGACTAAGAAGGTTTGATCAGGTTGATGTTTAGTTTAAGGTATTGCAATGAATTAGAAATTTATAAATATTGTTGTTTAATGACAGTTTTGACTTTAGAGTTTTAAAATGTGTATGATAACTGAGTTATTTTATTTGCAGTCTTTTTTCTTCAACGATTATGTTGGCTTCTTTTCTTCACCAAATTCTAGCAAGAACAGTATCCAAGAGGACCTGTGTGTTCTAGGAGCTGATTCTTGTCAATGGAGTAGTGCTAATTTTGAGGTCTCTGGTGATCCATTCTATCGAATTAAAAAAATTAAGGTATGTGTTTACATAGCATTTAATTTACAATGATAAAAAATGGGATTCGATCCTCTGTGGTAGATAGCCTGTTCCTATGTATTTGTTGGTAAATATAGAAGCAGATTTATGCAGTGATAACATTTTTTATTTGAACATCCATGGCTCAAAATGCTGAAAGCTTATCAGCTAGTATTTTTATACGAAACTTGATATCTCAAGTTATTTAATTTTTTTTTTCACTTAACTCTAAACTAGATATAACTACTTTAATTCAAGAACATACAGAAATTTGTCTTTATTTGTTGTACAAGTATATCTTGGCTAACTTTTAAATATTAGATAATCCCAACAGATAATGAAAGAAGAAACTACATCCTCACTAAAACGTTTATTTGGTGATAATCTGAAGCATGAGTTATGTCAAATAGTTTAAAGTTTTTTTTTCTAATTAAAAATGTACTAGGTACATTAAGATTGATTGTGAACTTAGTTTTGAAGTTTATATCATTTGAAAAGTAAACCATCATTTGCAACATATTTTTAAAGTATATGAAATAGATATTTCTAACTACATTTTAAAACATAAGTTACACACTGTTAAAAAATAAAATAAATGTTTTAATAGACATATTTCCCCCTAAGATATCCTCATCCAATTTTATATTATCTATTTTTGTTTTCATTCGAAACATTTTATTCTTTCAAAAATATTTAAAAATTTTTCAGGCATAATTGAATAAAATGAAAGAACATTTTGTAAAATAAGTATTTGATTACAATAGCTATTAATACATTGATAAATATGGCATCATTCAAGAACACTTATCTTAAACACAAACTAGTATTTTATTATAAGTTGCACTTGACTTTTCTATAAAACATTTTTAGTGAAAATATGACTTATAATAATTTATAAAAATATGTTGAGAAGCACAAAACATTTTTAGTGAAAATATGACTTATAATAATTTATAAAAATATATTGAGAAGCACAAAACATTTTTCAAAAGACAATTAAATAAATTAATGCCGATTTTGTAATTTTTATGTAATTATATTACTGAACTGTATGTTTCTTATTCCCTCTGCTGGTACAAATCAGCCAACATGGTGTTACTAAATAAATAAAATCTTGGCTTAGTCAATTATGATGAAAATGTGTGTCAAGCAGAAGAACCGGTGATAATTATAAATAGATCACAGTCTGATGGACATAAAGACAGCACTAAAACGTACTTGTTGAAATAAAATTGTGTGGAGTCTATGAAAGCTATCTAATCTCGGTTGACAGAAAAACGAAGTTGTTGCCAAGGTCTTTATTTAATTAGCTTGGATGTTAAAAATTCAATTATGAGATAATAATCTAGGTTTTAACTTAATAAGATACTTTATTATAATGCTATAGTGACGTTTAATGAAAAAATTCTTAAAATTCAAGTTTTCTAATGTCTTTGCGAAATTAAATTGAGTATGTTTTTTTTATTGCAAATATGCATAAATCTTATAAACTTAGAATGCCTTAGCTTGTGGATTATTACTTTTAGTTGTAATGGTGTGTGATGTAATATCATAATAAGACTGATAATAATTTAAATCACA
This sequence comes from Limulus polyphemus, assembly GCF_000517525.1. Classification (NCBI taxonomy): domain Eukaryota; kingdom Metazoa; phylum Arthropoda; class Merostomata; order Xiphosura; family Limulidae; genus Limulus; species Limulus polyphemus. The sequence goes on from NW_013668262.1 coordinate 121,312, forward strand.
TCATTATTACTCTTAAATTTATTTAACGCAAACTGGAGTTTATTATGAGACATTTCTATAAATGTAAATAAAATCACGACCTACATCTCCAGAATGTAACTTTATTAGCTTAATATTTCACTATTACAGCTTTGTCAGGAGCTATCGATATCGTACAAGTTCACCAATCCAGTTAAATCTAGGTTAGTGAACTTATAGGACATCGAAAGCTCTTGACAAAGCTGTAATAGTGAAGTATTGAGCTAATAAAGTTACATTCTGGAGATGTAGGTTGTGATTTTATTTATGTTTATAGAAATAAATCACATCATTACTTACCAGCCCACTATAGGTTACTAGTAAGAAGAGTATCAAGTATCATTTCAACTATACTTTGTTTTCTTGTACGCCGCTCCTGACAAGTCTCAACTATACTTTGTTTTCTTGTACGCTGCTCCTGACAAGTCCCAACTATACTTTGTTTTCTTGTACGCTGCTCCTGACAAGTCCCAACTATACTTTGTTTTCTTGTACGCTGCTCCTGACAAGTCCCAACTATACTTTGTTTTCTTGTACGCTGCTCCTGACAAGTCCCAACTATACTTTGTTTTCTTGTACGCGCTCCTGACAAGTCCCAACTATACTTTGTTTTCTTGTACGCCACTCCTGACAAGACCTCTCGTTCAATATTAGAGCTCATCAGATCGGTAAGGTTACAACATATAACATTGTGAAACTGTTCATATCAATCATTTATGAGACAGGCGTTAACTGTTTTAAATAAAGCTTGAAGTAAGATTGTATGTTGTAGTTTGGTGAGCCAGATAAGCACTTGTATTGACAGAAAGGATTTTTCTGCTGTGGAATGGAACGAACAAGTTATAGTTTGAATGTTTTTCATACACTGTTATTACTGGAAACCTGTAATCTGGCAGTGAAGAAAGTTGTGATTTAAATTATTATTTTATTATTAAGTTTTTATAAATATATTAGTAAACGTACATCACTGGGGTCAGAATTTCATGATGGTTGGCAATCAACTCTCAGATTCTAGTAAACCAAATATAACATCGATACGTCAAAGAATATCAAGCTTCAGAAAGCTGATGTAACTGTGATGAAGTTTGGATACTTGATTATTTCCTCACAGCTGGAATTTATTAACTTAAATATAATTTTGTCATCTCAAAACTTGTTTAGTGCTTTTTTTTTATGTGGGGGTGGGGGGTGTTATTTAATGATTATTATTGATAACAAATAATATCAGTGTCACTTTGTGTAAAAAATGTTATGTTGGCCTGTTGTAATAGCCTTCTGTTACAGCAGTTACAATGATGTATTTGAAACCAGATTATTCAAAAGCCTATGTTCAGTCAGTGAACAGAAATTGAATAAAGATATTGAGGTTATAAAAATTAACATAGATGTTAGAATATGGCTTTATCAGGTTTCTACCAGTGCAGTTTTATTTTGTGTTTAAACATTCTTTTATGGTTTGCTTGGAAAATGTTAGTTTCTCAGTCGTTATGTATATTATATTTTAAACGGCTATCTTATTGTGTAAATTTTTATGAACAGAAATTATAGCAACTGTAAATGAACCAAAACTCTTAGGTTTTTTCTTCTTCATATGTTTAAGCGTGTGTTTTTGGAAATCACTTTTAGTATGAATCTTCAAAAAATTATTGATCAGAAATTAGATGCCATGATTTAAGAAATATTTCCTACTTTCTAAAAATCTTTTTTATCTGAGAAATAATTAGATATTTCAATTATACAAATGAAACCGAGTTTTGTCAACTAATTTTATTTTAACTTTTATATCAGAATCCAGGAATAAATAGATTGACAGACCTCGGTAATCAGATGTCAACTTTAGGTCTGAGCTTCGGTTGGAGGATGAGTAGGAAGCAACAAAAGAAGGTGAAACTGTTCCATCATCCTCATCTTCACTAATTTTTGGATCCCAGTGCTATGTCGAGACACCTGTAGCTCAACAACTTGCAAGTATTGGTATCTAAAACAATATTTAAACAGTTTTAGAATGAAAAACATGTTTTTCTCTGTACTACATTAAAAGTTTCCAAGTACTTGAACTGGCTATGAAGCTAGACTTTCCAAAAACTCAAAAATAAGAAGGTTAGAATGTGAAATAAAATTTATTTTCCTAATGCAGTAATGCTAGTTAACTACCTTTTATTTATTACTGGTTAATTTTTAATTACTAAAGTTATCTTTACAGGGATAATTAATTATCCAATTAGTGATGGAAAAGAGTAATGTTCAAGACTAAATCTTAATTATTTCCTTGTCAAAAATATATAATTTTTTTATTAGACCAATAAATTACGTTAAGAATTTACCTGCTGGTGCGAAGATTAATCTTGAGGATATTTATTTTTGATTATTTTGTTGCCCTTGGTTGTACAGTGAGCAAAAAGAATACTTTAAGAACCCCCATCTAGTGGAGAGAATATTAATGTTTAAAACTTGTGTTTTGTTATTCTATTACAGATGGTTTAGACAGTCTTTACGATGAATAAATTCCTTCTTCAAAGTAACACTTTGGGAGAAAATCGTGGAGGACTGACCTACAAATATAGTTTAGATAGAAGGAACTGTGTTTTAAGAGACTATGAAGATGAAAGGTGGAAAGAATTTATTTTTTGTGCTTATGTGTTGTTATTTGTTCATTTATCAACATGATATTTAACTTCTTCAGATGTTCCTAGCTCTTATTGGAACTCCACTTGTACAGAAGTTCGGTGGATTTATAATTTCACAAAAGTTAGACCCATCATAAATTTTCAAATGCACCAGGAGGCAATAGGAACATGCCCCCCCCCCAAATAATAAACCACCTAAAGTCAGAAGAATAAGGGAAGGAACTGGATAAGCGTAATTACATCTGTAGACAGAGATTCACAAGCACTTGTGAAAGTAGGAGGTACCTATTTCCTTTATCAGTGGGAAATAATTAATGGATAATCCTGGTTTTTTCACATTTTATGAAAGTGAAACTATCTGTTTGCATTTCATGGGTGCATTATAACTATCATGGTCAAATCCAATTTTTAAAATTACAGTAGCGTGGACATCTGCAGAAAGTTTTCTGGGGGGGGGGCAAAGTAGTGTGAGGGGAGCAACCCCCCACGTATCAGTAGCACAAACGTTTGCAGTGGGTGCTACTGACTATCAAATTATGAAGAGCTAGCATAGATATAGCCCTTATGTAGTTTTGTACAAATTTACGAGTCAAACAAACAAAGAAACAAGCTACTAACTTTAAAGACTAAGTATTAAGTCATGGAGGATAATGTGACTGCAGTTTTATTTTTTAAATATTTCTTACCAAAATAAGTTTGGATAGATTAAAAATTTTATATTTTCCTTATAGTTCATAATTGAACATAATTGAATTATAGTTCATAATTGTATGAATTGTAGAAATTTTTTAATAACTATTAGTCCAAAAATTAGTTCAAAATCCTTGTTCTAGTCACTACACTAAGTACGAAGTTCATAATTGTATGAATTGTTGAAATTTTTTAATAACTATTAGTCCAAAAATTAGTTCAAAATCCTTGTTCAAGTCACTACACCAAGTATGTAGTTCATAATTGTATGAATTGTAGAAATTTTTTAATAACTATTAGTCCAAAAATGCATTTTTATTCCTTGTTTCGTTTTTTTTTTTTTTTTTTTAACTATGTAGGAAACTATATTGGAAGGCTTCCTCCAGATGGTGTGAAATGTTGTGAAATAGAGAAGTTTCTGGAACTAATTGAACACAATATCAGAATCTCCTCTTCCTATAGAACATGATGTGATTTTTATTTCCAGGTTTCATGTGTTTACAGTTTCTGAATCAAATACAGTTGCTCAGAATGCTCTTATAAACATTAAAACCTCTAATTTTCAGCTGAGGCTTCCTCGACATCCGAGTTAAAATAAAAGAAGATATGAGATTCCAAGCACACAGTTTTTTTAATGAAATCATATTACACATATAACAATTGGAATGACCTGGATATAATGATAATTGGTAATTTCACCATTCTATAACTAAAGCAGTACACCAATAAAAAAAACAACAAACAATTTAACTAGCTTCGGGCTCTTTCACAGACAGAAACTCCACACTTTTCACACTGCTGGAACATCTGTTTTGTTCTGTTTGCTTACAAAAGTTAAATTATGTTTTTTGTGATTCTTACATTATTGTTTGACTCAAATAAGTTCAGTGTATTGAGGACTAGTTATTTCTTGTTACATCTTGACTGTGTGTAATCAGTTTAGGGTTGTAAAAGACTTGTTAATATTATGATACTCTGGTTTGTTGTCTTTTTTTTTTTTTTACAGTAGTATAAGTCCTAATTATTCTTTTATATGTTGCTGTTATCAAAGGTAGTAGAGAATAAAACAGTACTAAATTATAAAGGACATTAAAATGACTTCATTTTTAGAGCATGTTTGGTAAATGTGATAGAAAAAATAATCTTCTGGGAAAATAGTTTTCTATATTTTACATACAAAGAAGAAAAAATTAATCTGACGAATTTCCAGCTTCCATTGCTACCAGAGGATAATATTTCAAGGACAAACTTTCAACATTCACTGCTTTCAAAGGGTAAAATTTCAAGGACAAATTTCCAGCTTCCATTGCCTCCAAAGGGTAATATTTCAAGGACAAACTTCCAACTTTCACTGTTTTCAAAGGGTAATATTTTATGGACAAATTTTCGGTTTCCACTGCCTCCAAAGGGTAATATTTAACAATAAATTTCCAGCTTTCACATGTTTCATTAGGGTATTATTTTAAGGACAAATTTCCAGCCTCCACTGCTACCAGAGGATAATATTTCAAGGACAAACTTCCAACTTTCACTGTTTCAAAGGGTAATATTTAAGGACAAATTTTCGGTTTTCACTGCCTCCAAAGGGTAATATTTCAAGGACTAAAACTTGTACAGATATATACATTACGGTACTTTAACAGCCTTTTAATCATAGAATATGTAGTAATTTTTTTTATTGGACAGCTTAATATATGATTACTTTCATAGAGAATTATAATAACTTTTTATTTGACAAAGCAGAATGTATAAGACTTTTCAAACCAATTTTTGTATCAATCAGTAATATAAAACTCGTACAAGCTGTATATTTTTATAAACTTAAATAAATAAATGCAATATTGAAAACAATATTTTGAAATAGATGATTAAAAATATATATTTTATCACTTAAAGTTTGAATCTCATCATACAAACTGAAATATGTCATTTGTAGCTAAAATCCTTAACTTACTGTAACAGCGTATATGAATATTAATTATACATCTGTAAATTGTATAGAGCAAGTATTAGAACATAAAACGTAACTTTGTAATTTTTTTACGTTTTTATGACAGATTAATATTAATGCTAAAAATGGTTAATATTGGTATACAGATAAAATACAATTTACAGATATTATACTTCCCTTATGTAACAATATATTGAATTGTTCAAATAGTACCCGAACAATTAATGTCTTTGTTTCTGTTGGCTACTCCTAAGTTTTAGCATGCTTGGGCTGTGGATCGATGGATTCATGGCCCATTGCCACACTTTTTTGGGCCATGGTTGTGCTATAATAGTGATGATAAAATCCACTATCTTGTCAGACATGGGTAGCCAAAGTGTTGGCAGTAAGTGCTCTTGTCTATCAGCTCACAGAGAGCACTTTGTGTACTTCTGTTTGAAAATTCTGAAACAATTATTTTTGTTAACAATCAGATGAAATTTGAGTTTACTCTTTTAAGTTTGGTTTTCTGATAATTTCTATAAAAGCATAATTTATATTGTAATATTAATTGTAACTGAAATTAACTTAACTTTTAATTATTGCTTATATCTTTCATCCTGATAGTTTCGTTAAAACCAGAACTCTGTAACTCAATGCACTACTTCTATGTTAGTGACAAAACAAAAAACCTGATTTTTCTAAAAGAATATAAGTGTTTAGGACATGAACCAGTATCTTATTGTAAATTTTATTGGTATTAGTGACAACTTCATCACTAATGGACCTAAGTAACAAAAGTTTTTTTTTTACCAAAAGAAAATAACTGAATTTCCTACAATAAAGAAGAATTTGCTTTAGTGAATAATAAGTTATCTTTATTTAAAGTGTTTAAAATTATTTTGTTTGTTTGTGCGTTTGTAACATGCTTCATGATCTGCTGTAGCAATTACTTTCAGATGTATATCATATGCGACTTGAAGAAATACATTTAAATCTTGTAAGTTGCATAAATTAAAATAATTTTTAAAAAACTTTATTGAAAGCCATTTTTTTTTAAAGAGTGATTTAGGTCAATGGTTTTGGAACTATTATTTGGAAAATTATTAATATCTGTTGTTATAGACTAATAGTGAAGAAATAGGTAGTTAGGGCACTTGACTCATAATCTGAGGGTCGCGGGTTCAAATCCTCGTCTCACCAAACATGCTCGCCCTTTCAGCCGTAAGGGCATTATAATGTTTCGGTCAATCCTACTATTCGTTGGTAAAACAGTAGTCCAAGAGTTGGCGGTGGGTAGTGACTAGCTACTTTCTCTCTTCTTTCACTGCTAAATTAGGGACGGCTAGCGCAGACAACCCTTATGTAGCTTTTCATGAAATTCAAAACAAACCAATCGTCCTCTGCCAAAGTTGCATTATATACATTAGTTCATCTATTTAATAATTAGAAAATTGAATCATTAATTAATTACAACAGTTCCTATTTCTTGCAGACTAAATATCATTGTTTAACATTTCTCCTGATATTTATTTGGTGAGCATTGAAAACCTTGCCAATAAGTAATGTTTATTAGAAACTTGAATGCAATCTGTGAAACGTTACATTTTTACGAACACAGGTATTCTATTCAATATAATTTATCTTTCATTTACTCATTTACATGTAAAATGTACTGAAAAAGGAGAAATTTAGCGCTTTGCAGCCTCATCCTTACAGCTTAAATGTGATTATGCTTTAAATAATTGTTTTTTTTTTTTTTTTTTTCTGAGTGTAACTTATATGTGATATAAAAGTAGCCCTTTTAGCTGGAATCCCTCCTGCTGATTAATCAAAACAATATTTCGTTACTACTTGTGAAAAAAAAAGTCCACAGTGTCTGAGCGTTTTTATGTATTATAAAATGTTTTTTTATTAAAATACATGTTTATCCGTAAATAATGAAATAACAAGATAAATGATAATATTGAAGAAGAAAGTGTCAGAATCTATAGTTAAGAAATACTTAGTAGGATATTTGACTGAGATCTGAATCTTTATAAACAGTTTTAATCTTAAACTAAAAACAAAAGGAGGTCTTCATTTATTATATAGATAAGGAATCATATACTAGTTTCGACCTTTTCTGTAAAGTAGTAGCAGAGGGCGCTTTGATAGCTTGGTAGCAGAAGGAGACACACCCGTTTGGTCTAAACTCTGAGCAGACAGTAATAAAGGAAGGAGTATTGTTACGAGTTTTGACTTTTAACTCTAGGGACTTTCAAACTCCGTTTTTGTACTACTATTCTAATAACTTTTTTTCGTATCAGTCGGTTGTTATATAAATCAAATAATTACGCATGGTTTTGTAAGTGTTCTCTTTATATCTCTAACATGTTTTATTAAGCTAATATAATAATTGTATTTCTATTTCTAAGTTCTAGTTTGTCTTAGTGCTAATGCTACCAATGACTAGCACAACTATGAACTAAGTAATTTAGTAAGGAACCTAAAATTTTTGACGGATTCGAGTAAATATTTTACTGGTCAGTAAAATACTGTAACTTGTAAGCTGTAACTGTCAATATATTAGTACCTACTAAGTTAGTTGTAACTTGTAGGCATCTTCTTTTTATTTTTAAGATATGATGTAAAAGTGTAATTACAAAATGGCTTCAAATTTTATTTTAAACAAAACAATTCAAAGTTGTTAAGACCAAGGCAGCGTCATAAGGATGCTCAGTTATAGGTTAGCGATCTAATGTTGATTGCCTCAGTCCTTTGTTTAAGATATTTTAATTTTATTATATTACAGTATTAGTTAAAATTGTTTGTTAGTCATACTTTAGAACTATTATTACTACTACTACCTTAGTTATATGTTACGAAACAGTAGTCTACTACAACTAGCACTAGAAGCAATGCTTAAAATATTATGGAAATCTGTTCGTTAGTGTTACAGGAGTCATAACTGTGTGATAAGATAATTCTATACAATTTTTATGATAATAACTTTTTCAAATTCAAACTGCCAAAAATAATGGAACCATGTGTTGTTATCAGAACTAGGGCCGGCACATTAGAATAGTTCAAGTGAAGAATTAGTATTTCCCTAAAAAAATAAAGGGGCTTAAATGTTCTTTCCTTATGTCTGGGTGTACAAGGGCAGTCTTGAAAGACCCAATGCTTCCATGTTCGTATGTTAATTCTATCTTATGAAAGCTGAGTTTGTTTTTTCTTAACCTTAGGTTGAAAAACTTTGTGTGTGTGTGTGTGTCAGTTCTTATCATGCCGATGAAAATATTTTACTGTGTGTGAATGAACGTGTTAGTAGACCAAATTCTTAGCAATGTGTGAACTAAAACCTAAGTTTTACCCTTTTAGTTTTAGACTGAATCCGTGGCATTGTGTAAACCAATCATAATTTGTTTTAGATTAAACTCCTACTATTGTATAAACAAATATTTTAGTATTAATGTGCATACAGTAAAATACTACAGGGTTGAAAACATGTATTGTACACTAGCCTAAAGTTGAATATGTCTGAACACCATCTGAAAATATGTTCATTCTGCCATACCTGTCATCTCATTAGTGCACTTTCTATTTAAATTTGTTATTAAAAAAATTATTAAATCAAACTTGTTGATTTGAAAAGTTTTTTTCCTCTATAAACTGTAAAATTAGCCGAAGTATTTGATAGTCCACACACAATAAAAACAAAGATACTAAACAGTCTTGACATTTTGAACCAAAGTGTTTCGGTACATAGTTAAAGAAGTGTGTGATAAACTAAAATATCAAGATTGAAATACTAAATTAAAATAAATTTTTACTCCTTGTATTGTATAGAATAAAAGAGTTTATAATTCGTAGACGAGACGTGATACTATCCTAAAATTAATCTCAAAGTTATTTTTAGACCTAATTTCAGAATTACATTTTTTTCCCGTTACAAAGATCGTGTGCCGATTGCTCGTTGTTCACGTCTGGTGTATTTATTATACACCTGCGGAGACTGTTGGTGAAGCTAAACGTTTGTAATCCTTATCAGATTAAACCCATCGTACTGTATAAATTAAAACCACTTTTACTTTTTATTCAAACTGCCAGTACTTTATAAACTAAAACTACTTTTATTCCTTATTAAAGTCCTTATACTGTATAGATTAAAACTACTTACAATCCTCGTTAGACTAACTCCTTTGGCGGCCACCCACCTTGGTCTTGGCATTTCTCTTTCATCTCATACGGCTGACACATCTATTGCCCGGCCTTCGAATAAGGTAAGTTATAATATTATAAAACAACATATTTATATATAAACAAAGGTTTTAAGCCAATTAAAATTATATATGTTTTTAACATAACATTCTTTTTCAAATTTCTTGGGAATTTCCAAGAATTAGAAGAGCGTATAATAATAGTATTTCAACTACATTGTGTTCGTCATATTCATTACTGTGGACGCATTTCTTTCAATCCAGAGCTAATCAGGCCGGATGGGTCACAACAAACACAGTAGTGGTCGGAATGATATTTACAAAGTCATTTGTTTCAACAACTGTATTGGTGTGAACGCCTTTTCCAGGCTGGCGAAAAATTATTATAATCATGCTTCGCCAGCTTGGAAAAGGTGTTCACACCATAAAAAAATCATATATGATGATACTTTTTATTAAATAGACCAAATGAAGTGATAGAGTAAGTATAGTTAAAAATGATTTGGAAAATTATGATTTTTGAAGTTAAAAATTTAATATTCATAATTCTATCTTAAACCCTGAAAAAAAATGACAAAACGAAAGTTATAAATTTAAACTAGTTTCCTGGTGAACCTGAATGTATAAAGAGGTTTTACATAAACATGCATATCTGTTGCTTTTGTGTGTGCAAGTTACTACTATTACACGTGTCACATTTATTTCAAATACTCTTTTATTAGCGCTTAAATGTTAAATATATTAGAACGTCAGTTTTGAATAACAGAACAGTTATAGGCCTAACTAAACGTACTTACGGTTTTACTGGTGCAAAACGATTCACCTCCATCGTGTTCCAATTCATATCTATACACAGGTAATTGATAATATATATTGTAGGTAGACTCTTGTGCATATTGAGATGTGTAATAAGAGCTGGGCTAACTACATACAGAATTAGCTATAAACTTCACACTGCAATTTGTATCTTTTTCTCTGCGTGTTGTTAATTTTGTTCGTTATAAAGTTTAAATTTTCCATGTTATAAACTAACCTTTCATGTTCATTGACGGTATTTTTTTCTGCTATTTTCGATGAAACTTTGATTTTACTTACGGTAACAAGTACATATAAATACAATCAATATTGTACTGTACTGAAAAGAGCAATGAGTGAAAGTAGATGTAGCGGCTAACAAGCTACGTTATTCAGTCACATACATTTCTTGGAAAAACCTTTGTTTACTCATGCCTGTTTTCAGCCCATGACTACTGGTTATAAGGATACGGGTAGGTCAAAGTGGTATGTCATATTTTACAGAGCCTTATTAAAAACTTAGAATTCTTTGCTATCAGTGTACGTCAATATACTCGACATCAAAACAGTTTTATTCACATTCTTATACTCTCTAAGTTTTTTATTTCTTAACTTCAAAATAAAATTCTCAATCTTCTCTGTATCACGTGACATTTCTTGCTCCTAATTGCTTATTTTAGTTTTCTCTCCTTGTATGAGCCTCTAAGTTGAACAAAAACTACGCGTTTAGTATAAATATTCCCAAGATATAATCGAAAATTACATTATCCAATCTTCTTACTTTACAGTGATATAAACCAGAAAGTCGAACCCTCATGTTGTCGTTGTGTGCGACCTGGGAGGTCAGGTTCAATCTAGACCTCTTCCTCCCTTCTTGACTGTTGTTTATAAACTGCGACATGCTACGAAGTTATTCAATAAATCAGGGCTTGAACACTAATATAGAAAACTTCGTGGAAACACTGATTTTACTTCCCTCCCCAGAGCCGTGTCCATGAATAGACTGTCTGTAGCATTTAGTACTGTTTTACTGTTTATCTTCATTTGGTCGTATACACTGGCAAACAGTTCCAGAGCAAAAAGTCACTTTTTTCATGTGAAATAATTATCACATATAAAAACCCTTTTAAATACACATGTGATACTTAATTCCAGGGTTTAGTGGAGATGGACTTTTTCATTGAGTGAGGAGAGAGACTTAGGGTTATTATCATCATCATGTATGATGTAGCACTGCTTTCCAGGATTGTGTGTGTGTATATGACTGCTAAGCGGAACCGTATTGTGAACACGGATTAATAGTGCGATAAGTGAAACTAGTTTACGTTACTCCACGAATTGGACATTGGCACGAAAAGGGTATGTTAATTGAAACTGCGAAGAATGGAAAAAAATTCAACATACTATGAGTATGGAACAACATAATAGGGGTTATTACCTAGGATTCAGTAACAGTGCAAACAAAATAATTTCCGAGAGGGAAGAAGAGGGCAACGCTGAACCCGACCCTCCATGGACCGAATCCAGATGAAGGAAATGAAGAGAAAATGTATTCATCGTATTAAATATTACTGTAATTACCTACAAGGACAGGGCCTTCTTAGGGGCCAGAGTTAGTGCCCGGGAATCTTGGCACAATCACAGATCCTCGTGTTGTAATTACACTAGTATTTTCACGGAAAAACATAAAATGTAAACAAAACAATCGTCAAGGAGGGAGGAAGAGGTCAACATTACACGCGACCCTTCCAATTCTAAAATATCACCAAAAGACCATCAAGAAGAATAAATTTTCTCTACAGCCATGACTAAACCAAACAAAATTTCTGTAACACACGGAGAATGAGAACAAATGCTCCAAAAACACAAGTCATATTATTTACAAAATATATTAAGACATGTAGATAACCTTCAAAATTATACCACAATGGAACCCTTCTCCGGGTAGCCACATCAGCCAAATTCCTGGGTTTAACCTGTGATTCCAAACTAAATTGGACTAAACACGTGAATGAAATTACAAATAAAATATAGCAAAAGAGCAAATTATGTCCGACGTCTGACTGGCAACACCAGGGGTGCAACAACAGGAAACATTCTTAAAAAATACACAATATATATACGTTCAATGAAAGACATCCATGGTTAAATGTAGCTAAAATACAAATAATTAAACTACAGACAATACAAAATTCAATAATCACTTAAGTATACAGTGTCCTTAGAACCACAAACACAACATTTCTACACTATTACATAAACATCCCCATGTTGTCAGACAGACTGCTTAAAATATCATACTGAGCACACTGAAAACTGTATCATACATGACAAACATAGACCTAAGTACCTCTCACCATTAAATCTAGTAAACTTGTTATAACTACTGCCACCTACTACTGGGTGAACCAGTAGCTAGATACTGTGTTAGTTTTATTTAAAAAGTGTATTTATGTAAAAATAAATTTAGTACTGTATATTTTATCGGCAACTATAAAACTGTTTGTGAGAACAAGACTACATGTTCAAATCGTATGATAGATTTTATGAGTAAAAAACAGAAAAAATCTGCGTTTTACACTCATGGACATGGCCAGCAAAGTACCACTCACGGATGCAACAACCTATAGTTGTAAGTTTGCAAATATAGGTTTTTCGTGGTAACCGGATTGTGTGGTATTGGATAATATTGTGGGCTTCATCGGACATCAAGGAATTAATTAAACAATAGTCAAGGAGGAACGTAGAATTACAGCGTGTTCCCAATCTTTCATGACCAAACAACAGCTAGACACACATACAAGAATAATTATTTGTAATTGTCTTTTACAATATGCAGTCATTCTAGAAAGGAACAAAAGAAGGTAATTTATATTTATTTCGTGTTTTTTGTTGTTTTTTACATGGTGATTACAAGGTCGGTCATATTGACCGAGCCTTTACTGTTAGGGTAGAGCTAATAACAGATAAAACGTAAAGTTTTAATAATAAAAAAACTTTATGTTCATTTAGAACGTTCTAGGGGCCATAAAATTGAAAAATGAAACTTTAAGATGAAAAAACACCTTTATTCTTAGCATGAAAATAATTTTTCACTCAGATTGATTCAGTAAAGGCTTCGTAAATTCAGACAAATCTTCAGTAAAAATACTTTATTAAAAACTCTGATTTTTTGGTATATAACACTTATGTTTTTTGAAAGCTTGCCATATTTTTATAAAAATATAGCATATTCAGAGTTATGATACATATGGTTTCATGGTGATTACAAGGTTGATAAAAATGACCAAGCCCGTATACACGGAGGGTTTTAATAACAGATGACTCGCACAAAGAATGTGAACTCCACCTCTGTTGAACAGTTTAGAAACAAGTTAGTAATTTGAGAGTCAAGTGAATGCAGCTTGTAAACATGTTTACTTGAACTTTTCAACTTCTGTACCCAAGCTTTTAAAAATTGGGTTGATATCATGTAAGATGATAATTGTGAGGTACACAGCTAATTTCTTTTGTTTAATTAAATATTTCATGGGGGGCCTGCAACTTCAGCTATGACTATGATTTTGTAAGTGTTTGAGAACACTCTGAGTCGAGAGTTTAGTAGAACAAGTGCTACGAAAACGTTAATTCGAAATAACCAATATGTTTAGTCAGGAAAGGACACTAAAAAACAATAAGCTCCACTAAGTGTTTTTCAGTCTTTATGTAAATTTCTTAGGTCATGATTTTAACAGTTTATTAATAACTTCATTACTTAATAATAGTAAAGGTGTCGCCAAGTGGGTTATCTGACTTTTAAAATAAAAGCTAGCCTGGGAAAACTGATTTAGCGTGTTTATAACAGCGTTTCTCAACCTATGGGTCGTCGGCTCGTGAGAAAGGGTCACGAACAGCCTCTCAGTGACTGAAGGCTTATAGAGCTAAAGTTCTGGTTTCGATACCCGTGGTGGGCATATCACTTTAACCAAATGGTATAGTTTTGTGGTTAAAAACAAAGACAAGTCGTGGGCAGACGTTTAGGCTATATAATCGTTTATTTACTAATTTAGCAAGTCAGATGTTCTCTGCACTCAAGCTAATTGCTGGGTTACGACTTGCTATGAATAAGTCCCGAGCCCCCTAGAAAGGTTGAAAACTGTATTTTATAGGTTAAGATGGATAATGCAAATATTCAATTTTTACACCGCGGTCGGTAAACTATTTTGTACGTGTCATCGAATTTCACACGCATATTTGAATGTGATAAACGGTTTGTTTTTTTCACTGGCTAAGTGAACCACGGCGTTTTAACTCGTTCTACATGGTTGTATAAGTATGGAATTTATATACGATTATATTCTACGTATATGTATAAATCAAACGAAAATAGTATCGTACCAAAGATTGACTATATATATATATACATTCATCAGTATAAAAGTCGTGTAAAAAAAACGAACTATAATTAAAAAAAACAACTCAGTTACGCAATTCACGTAACACGACGGCAGTTACATATTGTTTAAAATTGAGAATTTTTACTTTTACTTATGCTAAATTATTTTTTGAAACGGTTGTTACAACTTAAATTCTGTTGTTCCCATCATGGTTGTCGTCATGAGTATTAGACTCGAGATTCTGGTAAACACAGAAGCACGTGTAAATGTAAGATTATAAAGTTTAGTTTTTGCAACTTCAGGTATGAACAAAGGTTTTGTAAGTTTTGTAGAATAGCCCGAGTCTAGAGTCTGGGCAAAATAGTGTTACACAAATGTGATTTCAAAATGACAGATAAACTGGAAAAATTATTTCCGCCAAAGTTTTTAATGCAATATATAGAACTCGTGCTCAGGAAGGGCATACTGAGGTGGATCCAGCGTGAATGTTTTTTTTTTTTTTTACGTTTGAATGATACTATGTATTGTACTGGTTTATAGTATAATTTAAGGGAACGTGGGGCAGAGTGGAATGCTCTTCTTATAGCTGCAATTAGTGCTGCCACCAATTTGTGAGATGCTCCCTTGGTTTGCTGTGTACGACCATTCACTCTAATTATAAGTGGTGGGATACAGTCTTCGTTGCAGACATGAAATAGCTTGTAACTGCAGTTCCTGATATATATAGAGGTTTCAACAGCTCGTAACATAGCTCCAGAAGTATACAGGGGTTTCAGCAGCTCTTAATATAGCTCCTGAAGTATACAGGGGTTTCAGCAGCTCTTAATATAGCTCCTGAAGTACACAGAGGTTTCAACAGCTCGTAATATAGCTCCTGAAATATACTGGGGTTTCATGGTTACTGTTGAAAAGTTCAAGTTCAACTAAATACCTGAAGACCAAGGTCTTGAACACTGCAACAGAAGGACTCGTAGGCATCACTAGACACCACCTTGGAACGGCTGGAAGACGTATTGAATCTCCACGTGATGTAGTGCCGGTATCCTTGTATTCCACGCTGTCAGAGGGTGGGACAGCGCGAGCCAGTTTTCTGGTATAAGAAAAAAAAAGTATGCATGGAAAGTCTTGGTAAAATTATCCACATCTTCTAAATGGTGTTGGTATCTCTCGTTTAACCAGTGATGCCATTGCCTCAGTTGTTGAACCAACTGTCTGCAAGCTCCGTGATACATCATCTACTGAAACTTCAGTAAACAACCTGATTCGCGATGTTCAAGAAATACAAGACAACCTTTGACAATTTGATTCCCACAAAAGATGTCCTACCTCTGCAGGTCAGTTGTGCAAATTACCAGACCTTTGTGTGACAACATTACCTGACAGTTAAATCTGTTCTACCATCTACTCTGTAAAGTGGTTGGGTACCCGAATGACAACCAATATGTAACCAGTCAAAAGCTTGAAAGTGAAATCATATGGACGTATGGTAGACATTGACTAATGTCGTAACAGTAAATTAATTGGAAAATGTCCTACGTTCCGTTGGTGCTAGTGCCTGCGTCCGAAGTTGCTTCAAAAACAAACAGAACACCGAAGTTGAGTCCTCACGAACGTTGAAGGATTGATGATGAAATCGACAACTTAAGGTGAAATGATTAGTTTTTGTTTGATTAAGGGGATATTTATAATATACCGCACCAATGACATGGGTATTTTTCAAAGATGTGGGCGTGTGCTTTTTATACGAGTTCCCCTTTTCAATCGCTTCGGGTGGTAATAAATTCTACATTTTCCCCAAGGATGTACAACATAAAATCAATGTTTTCAGTTCTTTATATTACAAAATTAACGTGTTTGTTACAGGTGGGTGGACTTGTCTTCCGGAGCAGTTTGTGACGTGATTTCATATACCTGGAGGGGTCGGATTTTGCAACGTTAGAGATATAACAACCTGTAGGTACCCTGGAATGTGTATAATAATTATTTATCAAATACAAGAAATTAAACTCGAATATGCAGCTTGAAATAAATAACTTTGGTTATATATAAATATTCCAGCAATTCCGCATTGTTTTAAATTTTGTAAGTATCCTAATGATAAACAATGTATTTTCATAACTAAAGCGCCCCCCAGTGGCACAGCGGTATGTCTGCGGACTTACAACGCTAGAAACCAGGTTTCGATACCCGTAGTGGGAAGAGCACAGATAGCCTTTTGTGTAGCTTTGTGCTTAACTTCGAACAACAACAACGACAAACAACATAACTAAAGCGCAAACATCAGAGCGGATACTCATAAGTTATTAGTATTTAGTACTACTTTAACAGAAATAACGGTTTCCATTTTGTTCCGAACAGCTTTATCGGAGCTCATTTCTAGAAATACATGTCAGGCTTTCAAGATTTGTGCTTAGAGCACAACAATTTGAGGGTGCATCTTAGGGATAAACATTTCATAAAATGTTTTCATCAATTACATTGCAATTTTATTTGTTTTTTTGTTGTGTGTGTGTTTGTGGATAATTTTTCTGGTGAGACATTC
>NW_013668262.1:138819-143236 GCF_000517525.1 Limulus polyphemus
AAGGGGCACGTTTAAAATGGTTGAAGGAAGGGACACGTTTAAAATGGTTGAAGGAAGGGGCACGTTTAAAATGGTTGAAGGAAGGGACACGTTTAAAATGGTTGAAGGAAGGGGCACGTTTAAAATGGTTGAAGGAAGGAGCACATTTAAAATGGTTGAAGGAAGGGACACATTTAAAATGGTTGAAGGAAGGGGCACGTTTAAAATGGTTGAAGGAAGGAGCACATTTAAAGTGGTTGAAGGAAGGGGCACGTTTAAAATTGTTGACCTTGAGCACCAGTTAATTTTAGTACACCACTAGAGTCGCCTATGGAAACTATTATTGATTACAAGATAACGTCTCCTTATTTTATTCAACGAACAGGAAAGTTTATCTTTCCAATACTAGGATAGCATATTTGGTACAGCTGATTTATCTTTCCAATACTAGGATAACATATTTGGTACAGCTGATTTATCTTTTCAATACTAGGATAACATATTTGGTACAGCTGATTTATCTCTCCAATACTAGGATAACATATTTGGTACAGCTGGATACGATTACATTTTTTGGACCACGTTTTCAATATCGAACAAGCAGAAACTCGCGTGTTTGTATATTTAAAAACAAAACAAAACGAAAAACGGTTTCTTCACCAGTTTGATGTTATCTATTACTTGGACATGTGTTTAAGTATGTGTTTGTATACCATAGACAATTTTTGGACTTTGAATCGGCAAATGTTCCGTTTTACTATCCTTATTCCTTAATCCCTAGAATGCCAACGTGGGGTCACTATGACCCCATACCACCTGGAGTTAATTTAATGCTGGCATTCTAGGGTAAAACGTGGGTTTATACAGTTATATCGAGGTGCTGGTAAGCCTTATTAATATTTTAGTTTTGTTATATAAAGATGTAATAAAGAATTGAAGACAGGTTTCTCTGGTTTTATATTCCCTTTTCGACATTGTTTTGAATGGTTGTTATACACAGTAGAAAACTACATCATAAGGACTGTAATTTTTGAATTGGCATCATGCAGTAATAACGGTCATCTCGTAGTAATATTGTAATCTCAGCAACAACATCATCACACGCAAATAGTTCCAAATACTAATGTCACATAAACTTTAAAATCCGACGATAATTTAATTTTTTTATAACGAAACGTATAACGAGCTCAGAAGTGAGTGAAACCGAGAGATAAAACGTCACTAATCCAGTCGTTGAATTATATCGAATAATTGAAGAAATATGGCGTTGTTAGATTGCAGTCTTTACCATCTAAGCCGCTCACTATTGATGGAAAATGATTAATGCTGTTTAGAGATAACGTATATAGATTTAAAAATGTTGGAAAACTCACAAATATGGCGATTACAAGGTAAGGTGTTTTACTTTCAAACACAAATAAAACATTCAGTTGGAAAGTATCCATTACATCGGGTGGAGCAGACTGACTCCTGTGTGGGCTTCTCTATAAACACTAACTTCCTGTTTGAACTTGAGGCTTGTTTATACATTGGAATACCACACATGAATTATATTTATTTTAACCTTGTCGACCATAAAACCTGTATTAATTCTGATACTTTATAAGTGAAACCACTGAAGAATGTGTAATATCAAACATACTACATCTACCATATTAGGTGCTGACGAGGCTTTTCGCCAAATACCAGCGCTCATCAGACCGGTTGGAGTACAACAGACGTAGTTTTTTTTTTTTTATCGTGACGGTTGTTTCGATCTCAGATCTCCCCGGAGCGCTCAGAAACGAATTTCTTTTTGCCCCCTCTCGTGATAGAAGTGAGAGGTTGTATACGGAAAAACGTGAGTTTTTGGTCAAAAGTGGAAACTTCTATTTCTTTACTTCTAACTGACGACCATTATCGGACTTGTGGTCCTTCAAGGTGGCGGGGATCTGTAAATCCTATGCCTAGAGACTTTGTGTGTGTGGGTGGGGGGGGGGGACAGGAGTACCTCGAGAAAACTCACTTTCACTGGTCACACACACAGTAGTAGTTGAGGTGCTTTTTATGTAACCTATTTAATGAACAACTGTTATGGTGTGAACTAGATTAAGCAAGTGAATTTAATTATTATCAATTTGATTTAAGTAACTTACAAATAAGATTTGAAATAAGGATAATGACACAACATTTGTTATTATTATTATTAGTTGAATTAACCATTCAGAAAAAACTGTCGAACCATCAAGTTAGACTTTAAGCGATTGCTAATTATAGAAATACTACAGTTAACTTCATATATTTAGCTGCAATATCGTCATTGGGCTTTATGGTCACGTGACCAAATGGCAGTTATATGACATTACCTTTGTATATCTTTTTATTCATGCTTAAACATTATTAGTCCTTAAAATAAAGTAGAAAAATGTCCGAGTGAAGGAAGTGTTGATCAACTGATAGTAACATTGTTGTATACAATGTCTTTATAACATTGTTGTATACAATATATTTATAATATTGTTGTATACAATATCTTTATAACATTGTTGTATACAATGTCTTTATAACATTGTTGTATACAATATCTTTATTATATTGTTGTATACAATGTCTTTATAACATTGTTGTATACAATATCTTTATAATATTGTTGTATACAATGTCTTTATAACGTTGTATACAATATCTTTATAATATTGTTGTATACAATGTTTTTATAACATTGTTGCATACAATGATTGTTGTATACAATGTCTTTATAACATTGTTGTATACAATGTCTTTATAACATTGTTGTATACAATGTCTTTATAACATTGTTGTATACAATGTCTTTATAATATTGTTGTATACAATATCTTTATAACATTGTTGTGTACAATGTATTTATAATATTGTTGTATACAATGTCTTTATACCATTGTTGTATACAATATCTTTATAACATTGTTGTATACAATATCTTTATAACATCGTTGTATTCAACTTCTTTATAACATTGTTGTATACAATATCTTTATAACATCGTTGTATTCAACATCTTTATAACATTGTTGTATACAATATATTTATAACATCGTTGTATTCAACATCTTTATAACATTGTTGTATACAATGTCTTTATAACATTGTTGTATTCAACATCCTTACAAGCTAATAGTTATTAGTATTATTCTATTACAAGTTACAGCTTTTACAATAAGGAAGAATATTTTTTTAAAATAGATACGTTGTTTCGGTCACTGGTGCGATCATTCTCAATTCAAGAATCAAACAATGGATTTTTTTTCGATTCATTGTTAGATTGTTGATATAAATGTTAACACCTTCTTTACCGTTAAAACTTGCGTACTTGAGAATGATCGCACCAGTGACCGAAACGACGTACCTATTTTAAAAATATTCTTCCTTATTGTAAAAGCTGTAAGTTCTGATAAAATAGTATCTTTACTGGCCGAACACAGTGCACCAAGCCGTCTCCTTATAACAGCTCATTAAGAACTGCACCCTTGTTTATATCCGTATCCCCTCCCCCCCCCCCTAAACTTTTGGTACTTTCACTACTTGTAGTGTATAAGTAACTGCTATTAGTTCTCATAATTTAACTTAAGAGATTCTTTGGCCAATTGAGATCGTTTGTATTGTACTTCCTTTTAAACAGACTCGCAGCTATACGCACGAGTTTATGGTGAGTCAGAACCAATAAAACAAAAAATGTTGGCGCCAAGATTACGGGGTTGATGACATAAACCGTTAAGTATAATATGTTCTCACAGTTACTGGTTGTCGTTGTTAACAGTGATATACATAATAACTCCGGAGTCTTATACCGTGTACGTCTTCATTTATCCAGTCAGGATAGCATGTCTGTTCTGAATACATTTGGGTGTCTGTCCATATATATATATACACACGCAGCCTGCGCGTGTGTAAATTTTAGATTATTGATTGAACACATCTGGATACTGTATTCTGAAAACGGTTCAGTTTTTATTTTTTTTTGTGTTCACAAACTACTGAAACAAGTTAAATTTTAACCTGTAGGTGTTCTGTTTTTTTTTTCTGGTTGAATTTATAACAAAAATTCACAAATAGTACTTGGGGTATTTATTTCGAAAAAAGAGAAGAAGTTTGAAAAATACTTAAGTGTTTTTAGAAACAGCGGAATTTAGCGTTGTTTGGGTCTACAGACTTACACCAGAGGACGACTAGAAGACAAGCCTAGTATTTATTCACGCCCCCTTTCATTTCGAATTAGGACGGAAAAAATAGAATGTGATGCAAGTAAAGAAAATAATGAAATAATAGATATATATTGTTGCGTCAGCGAGGTCACGTGACTAGTGTCACGCCACGTTTCTAGAACTATCTTGTTCCTTCATGAATGCCCTAGCATTTACTAGATATATGTTAGTCTGGTATATATATATATAAGATGCTCACAACGTGACAACAGTAT
>NW_013668262.1:144236-151477 GCF_000517525.1 Limulus polyphemus
AAAGTTTACACTACTGGGGAGGAGGGGCTCATTAATAGATAAGTAAAGTAAAGTTTACACTACTGGGGAGGGGGGCTCATTAATAGAGAAGTAAAGTAAAGTTTACACTACTGGGGAGGGGGGCTCATTAATAGTTAAGTAAAGTTTACACTACTGGGGAGGGGGCTCATTAATAGTTAAGTAAAGTTTACACTACTGGGGAGGGGGGGCTCATTAATAGTTAAGTAAAGTTTACACTACTGGGGAGGGGGGCTCATTAATAGTTAAGTAAAGTTTACACTACTGGGGAGGAGGGGCTCATTAATAGATAAGTAAAGTAAAGTTTACACTACTGGGGTGGTGTTCCACTTAAGTAGGCTCAGTAGAAAAAAATTCTCTCAGAATTTTATGATAGGTGTCTTCAAAAATTATCTTCATAATAAGAGTGTTGCTACTGATTTAATCTTAACTCAGTTATGTGAACATAAAGGTGAACATTGGTCCAACTGAGTTAAGATTAGATGGACCAATGTTCACCTTTATGTTCACATAACTGAGTTAAGATTAAATGGACCAATGTTCACCTTTATGTTCACTGAGTTAAGATTAAATGTTATTGTATCTTGTGTTATTATGGTGTTATTATGATTGCTATAGTTACTAAACCCTAAAATATGCTACTGATCCTTGCAGTTATTTTTAAGCTTATGTAGAATTGCAAATAAACTTTTATTATTTTCATTTTACTGTAGTATATTTTGTTTGGAAGCCTTATCACTGCGCTTTGCTTATGTTTTATTCAACAGTTTTGATTGGTTGGTTTCTGCCGAAGATGGGGGAAAGGAGTGAGAACAAGGTAGAAAACACAAACTATAAGGTTTTTATTTATTTAAATATTTTGTTTATTTTTAACAGACAATTAGAATTATTATACTATACTATTTTTTTTTTTTGTATAACAGAATTTAATTAATCCTTTTCATAATACTATAACTGTTGTTAATCTGTACAAGGAAACCTGTTCTTTTGAGAGGATTTTCCGTTTATTGGATATATATATATCTTCAGTTAACTAGCTTAATCTTTTCAATTATAAATCCCTTTTATTAACGACATTGAAATAGTGCTGGATTTTATCTTTAATCATCAAAGGCTGTTTGTTGTTGTTTGGAATTTCTAAGTGTTTCAAAAAAATCTTGATTTTATGTGCACCAAATGGAGCAAGAGTGGTGGTACGGTGAGTAGAAACTGAGTTCTGAGTTGGAGAATAGAAGCAAAATAAGTAAAAAAAAATCTATCAAACCGTTATTTTGCTTGATATAAAAAACACTAGGAAGGCTAACATTAGCAAGCAAATGGAATACCCTCTTCCATCCACCTTATTCAATAAGATCCTCAGAATACGGCAGATTTCAAGAGAAGGGGCATAAACTACAACATACGTACATCAGAAGGTTAGACACGAACACATCACCCTGTTGAGGCTTCTTTGTGAGAACAGTGTATTGGAGAATACTGAATTGTAACCTTATGAAACATAGGACAGTCAATTTTTGCACAAAGAGATTTATTCACAATTGTAAAGCTGTTAGTTGTTAAATATCACATCCAGGAAACATGGATTATGGTCAAAAATATTATTACCAGAGAAGGTACCCAATTGATGAAACAATGCATTCTAACCTTTATAAGTAGGAATGTAAGAAAGTTATTTATTTAGCTATACTGATTCTTAGTTTCGCTCTAAGTGGGTAGCTCGCTCTTACCAGGAGTTAAATACATAGAACTTGTGAAAGGATTAATATTAATTAAGTGGACCAATGTTCACCTTTATGTTCACATTTTGAAACAGAAATTAGTATTATCTTTTTTAAAAAATAAGGGATAAAATAATGGAGGAACAGTTTCAGAATACCAAAGTTGTTTCTTTAATGAATTATGGTTACTTAAGAAGTAAATAAACGAAATCTTATAATGCCCTTAACAAAAATGAAGAAAGGTGATAACAAAAAATTGTAACATTTTTAAAAAATGGGCTATCCTAAACAAGATTCTTCTAACAGTAACATTGGCTTCTATAATCATATCAGTAAGTTTTAAATGCAACAGAAAAATAAGCCATTTGTAAGATTATCACGAAGTGCAATAACACAACTACAGTTAATTGATGAATAATAATTTCAAGATTAATTATAATTAATTCATATTTTACGAACAAATGAATTAATTTTATTTTGTAAGCCGCTTCAGTCATACGCAGATCAGAATTAGAATGAGGAAGAAATGAGAACAAAACATGTACATGAAGCTTTTAAAAGGAAGGAGGTAACACCCAAATTATATTGAGGTTTTTTAAGTAGTAACTGATAATAAAACTTATAATACATAATTATTTTTAAGTATGAGAATTAAATGGTACTAATCACAAAATCCATTAGTTACATAATATTTCTTACTAACACAATTCATGATATACACAATAATTCCACAAAGACGTAACAATATTTTTTGCGCGAAATTCAAAACAAACAAACAGATAAACACAGTATTACTTCGTAGTAAATAATTTGTCGAATCTTCTGTTTTTCTGCGAATCTAGCCCATTGCTGCAAGGGAAATCAGTTTGACCACAATATACCACACGTGTATGATAAGGTGCCTCAGAATTTTATCTTGACAGTGACAGTTTTTTGTTTTACTTTTCATGTCACCGAACTTTAGCAGTTTTAAATCATTATAAAATATTATCGAGTTTCCTAGAGATGAAAGAAAACCCTCTTGTTTTATTATACGTCATATGTAAATAAGAAACAAGTAAAATTACGAAGAATATTATAATTAAACGAAAGTTGAAAATAAGGAATTATATTTGTTCACATTGTGCTTGTACTTTTAACTGTAATACTGTCAAGTTATAGCAGCTCTTTCGGTCACCACCTGGCGTCTTATGAGGTCAAATCAGTAAAGCGTGACGGAGGGAATATACGTATAGCGCTGGTTAGGCACATGTTCAGGTAGAAATTGGTGATAAAGCTTTTCTTCTGAAGTTGTACACGTTCTACAGTGGGCTAAAATTGTGAATGAAAGTAAGTGTTAGCCATTTCACCATCTTTAGATATAAGTCTGTTTAGTTGATACCCAAGATAAAAAGTATATATTAAAAGAAAAAACAAAATACTTTATATAATTTTTAAAATAAGGACTGACAACAACTTTTAAATTCCAAAAATCAGCTCCAGATCTATTATACTTACAGTAACAAATTGATTCTTTACGGAAGCTGGGATAATGTTAAACCAAGTAGTAGTTTGAATTAGAAGTTAGAACGAACTCTTAAAAACCCCATTAAATTTTAAACATTATGTTAACGAACTTTAGAGAAAAAGTTTTATTTCGCGACATTTACTATGCAAGTGTAAATCCGTAAAAAAAAGCGTTGAAAGGTAGTACTTTGTTTTCACGATTATTTATTAAGTGTCCTATTAAAAATAGTAATGGTTCACAAACGTTTGAATACACCGCGAAGACGAATGAAAATTCTGCAAAGGGCAAATAGTAACGAGGCGTTTTGAAGCCATGACGTCGCTAACACAGTATTTGTTTGTAGTTAGTTGTAACTAGTTAAAGGTGTCTACAATTTTCCAAACAATGGTATTACAATATCGACGAGTTATTTATTGTATTGACAATTTTCCAAACAATGGTGTTACAATATCGACGAGTTATTTATTGTATTGACTATTTTCCAAACAATGGTGTTACAATATCGACGAGTTATTTATTGTATTGACAATTTTCCAAACAATGGTGTTACAATATCGACGAGTTATTTATTGTATTGACAATTTTCCAAACAATGGCGTTACAATATCGACGAGTTATTTATTGTATTGACTATTGTTTATTAACGTAGCGTGACAAGATGGATACTTGTGGAAATATTTTAAATTAATGACTTTATAAACTGCAAAACTTACATTATGCTTGCAATGAAAACATTTTTTTATAATGTTGAGTGTAACGATTATTTGTTAGTTTGGAGATTAGTTCAGGATAAATATTTATTAATTTATAAATGTTTGCCATAAAACAAGTTTTAGGTTACCGCCTATCTTATCTTTATATGTAAGAACATAAAGTATAGTTAAAGAGCTATACTCATTACCAGGTTGATTTTTAGTTTCCCCTCTTAAGTAGTTCTCTGATCGGAAATTAATATTAATATATCAAAGTCTGGAATTGCTGACCACAGTTACATCACAATTGCAATAAATCAATTAGATATATTGTTGAGAGTAAAAGATTACTTGTTTGTGGGGAGGTTAATTAAAATAAATTGTAATTATTTATTGAAAAGATCTTAATCTTAATCTAAGTGATAGCTTTGTCAATAACTTAGTTTTTAACAAAACTGTGAAACTGGTTGACCATGTGTAAAGGAACTTGTATTTTATTCCTTTTGTTAGTTAAGAATGATAAAACTTACTTATAATCCTTCAAAGTTTTTGAACAAAGAAACAAACATTACCAATATGTATGATACATAGTTCAGAGTGAAATTTCTACCTCTTTGGTTTATAAGTGTGAATAATTAAAAAAAACAAACAAAAACTTTTAACACACGACTTTATTATATAACAGTAACAGTTTGTATTATATGTAACTGGTTAATTACATTGCACTAACTGTTGGTTTGTATATTATCATTCTTCAAATACCAGTATCATGTGGTGCTAATTTTTTTTCCTTTGTATCATTGTTCTTGTACGTTTACTAAAGGAAAGAATAAACCAGTTTTATTAAGTAAGGACTTGTGTCGCTAAAGTTTCGTCAGAACGAAGTTACGGAAAGTTAATTAACAAACGGTAAAGTTATATTCAGCGATACACTTAATTTCAACAATCGCGCTAAAACAAACGCTATAACAACGAACGTGCTCAACTTCAATAATACTCTCTGACTGCTGATCAATTACTCACTGTCTACACACATTGTTGTCACGTTGTGACCCTCTTATATATACCAGACTACCTTATATATCTAGTAATCTCCCGACAATTCCCGAAGGTTCGAGAGAACGAGTCACGTGACCTCGCTGACGCAACAATAGGAAGAAATTCAATCAAAATTTGATATTTTATATCTCGTGTGTTTCTTAATCGAGTGTCTTGAAATTTGGTATGTGAAATAAGAGTCTACTAGAGAACTTCCACTTAAAATGTGGGATATTTTAACTTTCCACAGTCCGAGCTACAGAAAGTAGAAAATTGCTAAACGATCACTCCTTTTAATAACATACTTTGTCGTGCGGGTTATTTTGACCTCACGACACACTACTGTGTGTCTTGAGCTGATTTGCTTTTAAGAAAAACAAGTTATCTTGAGTAAGTTAAGTGAGTGCCTCACTGCATTCAAACGAGAACTATGAAAAACACAATAATTTAAATAAAAGTTTGTATTAACTAAGGGGGGAACTAATGCATGGCACAGTCGTGTATAACAGTTACATGAATATTTTTACTTTTAAGCACATAAATCAAAATAAATTGAGAAGTTACAACATGAACCAAATGATAACTTTTGTTATCCTGATTTTAGTTACACCAAATCAGTGGCGATTCTACGGGGGAGGGGGTATATTTTTATAAGCTAGTGTTAAAGATTAGAGTTATCGTTTCATTTATCAAGGAAATTCTGTAAGTATGTTTATTTGTGAGATAGGCATACTTACCATAGTCTTGGAATTTGTGTTGAAACGTAGTTTGTGCACTTAAGCCTACAACAACAAATGAAAGTAGTCTTTAGCAGTCGGTTAAATCTTAGCTGTCTTTTAAAATGATAAATTCTTCTTTGAAGTTACGATTAATGTTTACATATATATCCACAGTTTCCCGTTATGCATTATTTTCGTATGCACAGTACAGAAGTTAAATATTTCTCTCAAGAATTGTGTGGATAGATCACTCGTTTTACTGATATTTCTGACCAAATGTAAATACTTTAATACAAAAATCAGATCGTTTTAAAGCTGCTTATTTTTGGTATCTCAGAAAATTTTTTTAGTTTAAAGTTCATCAATTGATTTATCATTATTATTTTGACAAACCTCACAACCTATAATTAATTTAAGCTCCAAAAGGCCTTTATTACAGTTTTGTTTACGACTGAAGCAAATTTTAGCTAAAGGAAGCCGCCCCAGTGGCACATCAGTATGTCTGCGGACTTACAACGCTAGAATCCGGGTTTCGATACCCGTGGTGGGCAGAGCACAGATAGCCCATTGTGTAGCTTTGTGCTTAATTACAAACAAAACAAAAACAAAAAGCTAAAGGAAATATTTACTACTGAATCTTTAAACCATTGAAAAAATTCACTTTTTGTAACATTCAATTACAATCAGAGTGGTAGTCTCAATTTTCGTGATTTCCCTTCGAGTATTCTGGAAATAGCTGCAGAATAACAGGAGGATTGCCAGGTAATCTTATATGAAATAAAACCCGATTTCCCTTAACCGAGTTTAAAGGAAAGAAAGAGCTTAAGGAAAGCGAAACACTTTTTATTAAAGCATTTCACAAACAAAGAATCAAAGCTCTTAAAAGTAACTTTATCTCAGCACCTTTACTGGAATGTGTGTTATAGTGGATCTCAATATTCTTTGAAATATCTCTTTTCTGAATGGATATATATATATATAAATAATTGTCCCAAACTGAAAAAATGTGACATTATACAGAGCAAGCAATAACTGCCAGATTCTCCCATGGTACAGGTGCCATCCACGTAACTGAGAGCCACTCTCATTATGTGGTATCCTTGCGGCATTACCTAACTTTCCGGTATAAAAATTCACTATCACAGCAATACTTTCTAATACAAAACATGTGCTAACTGTACAGACAGACCTTGTTCTGTGAGTAACTGGAGTGAAAGGAAGTTTACTGGCTCCCCTTGTGGAATATAGGCATTCCACGTTTTCTACATTCTGAATTTAATTCAGACTTTTTCACAAGTTTTCGTTTGCTCTAAGTGGGTGAAGATTTTGCTTAACACATGGTAAGAAATTCGTTCAATTTATTTTGTTCTAGCTTCTTCCAACTATCAGGTGATAGCTCGAGGTTACAACATTCCTGATGTTTCAATAGGATTGGACAACAGTGTTCTAGGTGACGATTGCACATTAGTGGAATAGTATCATAGCATTTGGTACATAATACCATGATCTCTTAGTTTATCTCTCTTTCTCAAGATCAAACAACAAGTCT
>NW_013668262.1:152422-157493 GCF_000517525.1 Limulus polyphemus
CCCTCCCCAGTAGTGTGCAGGAGGTGTTATCACACTTAAGTATCCGTGTAATGTGATGTACTTTTAAGTGAGTTTCCACACTGACAGGTTACTTTATTTAGATCAAATTCTGATGTTGGGTTGGAACACCATTTGGCATGGGCTCCACAGGATATTGCAAGATGTCTTTTTCAGTTGCAAGCTATTTCTTGAGAAGTATTTTTTTTTTATGATTGATACACAGGTGTTAGCAGAGAAGTATAATGGACTAATGTCATGAATTTCACCCTAAAGTTGTTTGGTAGATTGCTAACCTGTGTTGTGCTGGTCGTAGGAAATGACTGAAATTAATCTTGTTCACTTTGAATGAATGTTGGAAGTGGTTTTCTTCATCAATCTACAAATGCAGATGACCCAACTCCTGCCGTGTGAACATTTCTCACACTTTTATTGTAATTACCATAACTTGTACTGGCAGAATCAAGTGTCTCATGGTTTCTCTAATTATTTTACCATACATTAAGTACAGAAAAAAATGTGACATGGTCTAACCTCTGTTACACTTCACAAACCAGTCCAACTGTCGTTTTTTTCTGTCAGTCATCGTTGGTTGGTTACTTGGCAACCACAGATTTTATAGGAACAAGTATAATCCCTGTTAATAGAATGACAAATTTCAAAGAAAACCCTTGATAACAATACTGCAGTTAGAAAAGCACCTGCTATAATACTCCTGTGAAAGTCAGGGAGATCCTTGCTCTTGCTCACTGTCTTTAAACTAAGCATGATTTTCCTCATCTCAGAATTTACAGGGCACATGTAATCACCTAACTGGTCTATTTTGCATATGCAAATGAATATTTTTAATAGTTAATAATAGTGTACGTTTGAGATTCCTATTTCCTAATAAAGTAGCCAGTCAGGGTCTTTATCAAGACTTTGTATTTCAAGGTTATTAATATCTGAAAATTAAATCAAGTTTTACAGTCTCCCAATTTTAAAGTGTTTTGACACTAATTATTTTGATGACAATTCGTGAAAAAAGATAACAACAATAGATGGTTATTCATACCATGGTAAATATTGACTAAATCATATCAAGAAAACTAAGTAAATCTTTATCCCAGTGGTATTTTGAATTATCTCTAACTTATCAGTCTGTTATTTTAAAATTACAAGAAATTTCTGTGACAGTAATTTATGGGAGTTCAGTTATATAGATTAATTTTGTTTTCCAAATTTTGACCGGGTAACATTTTTTACAAAACTTACTACTTGTTAATCTATGCTTATAAAGATTATATAAACAAAGTTTTGAATTGTTTTGTCTTGTGCATTTGAAGGTTAAACTTGGAGAAATTAAAAGCATAATTTCCAACTGTGTATTTTTAGATGACCTTTCGAGGTGTAAGAAGCAGCAAATTTCGACACGTGTATGGAAGGCCAGCAAGAAAAATTAATTGTTATGAATGCATGAAAATTACCAAGAATGCACATGATAGTCACTTTTGTGCAGTTAATCCTAAGTTTGTTGCTATAGTAACAGAATCAGCTGGTGGTGGTTCCTTTCTTGTAATCCCTATTGAAAAGGTAAGTATCTTTTTTTTCAAATTGTGTTCGGCAGGGAGACAATGTTTTTGTGGTTCAAATCTATCCAGCTGACATTATTTTGCATGCATGTTTACGTGATATCATTACCTGATTAATACGTGTAACCCTTTCATCACCAGGTCAGTCAGATGATTTGGTTTTCTTGAAATTGTATGACATTAAGTGTTAAATTAATTGATTTTGTTCATCATCACATATCTAATAGATTTTTATCCTCAGCATCCCGAGTTATGTAAACAGACTGTTGTATCTACACTGATTTACAGAGCCAGTGTTCAGATTCAGTAGAAAAAAAAGATAGAACTAAGTTTCATTCAAATATTTTCAAATAAAATGGTTATTCAAAAACATTCCAAAAACATGCCTTTTACCAAAAAAACACAAACAAAAGTATTACTATTCCAAGAACTATCTTTTTCTTCACTTAAAGATGTTTTGGTGTACCCTAAGGATAAGAGACGTTTATCTGATTGTTTGTAAAGATTTTTAATGTTAAATATATAGGAGAATTAAATGACAATATGACAAAGATTAGAATTTATTTTGGGGTGGGGTGGGGGACAAGCATACCACAAAAAATATAATAATTTTAGGGTCTCTTTTTGCTGAAATATTCTTTAAAAAAATCTTATTGACTTGAATAATTATAAAATTTTAAACATAGAAACAATTACCAATACATGGATGTTTTATTTCAAAGGATAGCTTATAATAAATTCAGGTTCAACTATTGTTAATAGAGATACTGGTCAACATCTCCTTATTTAATTTTACAAACATTTATAACTGTTTAAAGACAATCCAACAGATGGCGCTAAGGGTGAGTCTTTTAATTTATAAAACGAAGTTTAAAGTAATTTCTAAGATTTAAACTTTGTATATCAAGTAATTTCTAACAAGTGCTTTTGTTACAGACTGGACGTTTAGAGGTCAATGCTGGAAAGGTAACTGGACACAGTAGGCCAGTGTTAGACATTAAATGGAACCCTTTTAATGACAATGTGATTGCATCCTGCTCTGATGACTGCACAGTAAGTAGTTTGTTACTGATTAGTTCTTCCTAATTTTAGTATCTTTGCTCAAAGAACAATATTAACATCATTCAATTAACATAAATAATTTAAACAAATGTAAAGAATTGGAAGCTAAAATGAACTTCGTGAGTTGTAATGCAGAATTTCAAGTATTTAGCCACCTTTTGTGATGTAACATTTTGTATTAAAAGTGAAGGTTAACAAATTTCTGATATAGTGACCCAATAAAAATTCCTTTAAACTTAATGGTGTTTAATAAAAGTTTCGAGTAAACTAGAATGGGTAATGAAGAAAACTTTATTATAAATTTACAACATTTTGACAAGATTACATCAACAGGTATGAGTATCCGATGATAACATAATCTTATTAAAACGTCGTACATATATAATAAAGTTTTCTTCATTACCCATTCAAGCTGTTTCAAAACTTTTATTTTCTATATAGTGGTTCCTCGTCATCGTATTTAAGTTCATCACGGTTATTGCTCGAGGTTGTGGAAGTCTTTGTTATTTTAGTAGCTCCCTCACATATCCATCACCATAAATCAAGCATTATACTCTACTGAAATTTGGATCAGAAGTTAAAAACACAAGTTTTAAAATGCTTTATGTAACCTTGTTCTTAAAACATTCGTGTTTTTGAAAACTTGTGTATTTGCTACTGTCGTTGATTACTTCCATTATCATGAGTTTTAGCGTACTTGTAAATGATACAAAGCTTGGCATTAATGCTTGCATGCTTGCCATTAGACAGTAAATCTTACATTTAGGCAAGGTAGAATTACACCTAGATTGTCCATTGTGGCAAGTTCATTTTGGAATAATTATTTTATAATTTGTTCTATTTCAAGATGTTGCTTCATATACAGATCTCAATCTGTTGCTTTAGCAGTATCATGTCATTCACACGGGTTCATTTTGTTGTTGGGTCACATCTAAATTTTGACCCCAGTTAGACTAACGCAGTTCATTGAGATCGTGAAACAAACTAGTCTGGTAGTATTGGTGTATTACTAACGGGATCGTGAAATAATCTAGTCTGATTGTATTGGTGTATTACTAACGGGATCATGAAACAATCTAGTCTGGTTGTATTGGTGTATTACTAACGGGATCGTGAAACAAACTAGTCTGGTTGTACTGGTGTATTACTAACAGGATCGTGAAACAATCTAGTCTGGTTGTATTGGTGTATTACTAACGGGATCTTGAAACAAACTAGTCTGGTAGTATTGGTGTATTACCAACAAGAATATATAATCTGATTCTGTTGTGGTTTCAAAGATTAAGTCTCCATGTAATAAAAAAATCTTGATTAAAAAATGCATATATTTGTCTATCAGTTCAATACAACCTGGTCACTCACCACTACTGTTATATTTTTTGTCTATCAGTTCAATACAACCTGGTCACTCACCACTACTGTTATATTTTTTGTCTATCAGTTCAATACAACCTGGTCACTCACCACTACTGTTATATTTTTTGTCTATCAGTTCAAGATTCAACCAGGTCACTCACCATTACTGTTATATTTTTGACAACAGGTAATATACAACCTGGTTACTCACCACTACTGTTATATTTTTTGTCTATCAGTTCAATACAACCTGGTCACTCACCACAACTGTAATATTTTTTGTCTATCAGTTCAATACAACCTGGTCACTCACCATTACTGTTATATTTTTGACAACAGGTAATATACAACCTGGTTACTCACCACTACTGTTATATTTTTTGACAACTGTACAGGTAAGGAAGTTCCTTTGGTCCTAACTTTGAAAATCTGGCAATCCTTTGAAAGGAATAGCTGTATTGTAATGTTTTATGACTGATGCTGTATTGAATATCTGACAATCCTTTGAAAGGAATAGCTGTATTGTAATGTTTTATGACTGATGCTGTATTGAATATCTGACAATCCTTTGAAAGGAATAGCTGTATTGTAATGTTTTATGACTGATGCTGTAAATAACACTTGGGTTTTACCCTAGGTTGCTGGTCCTGGCATCTAACTTGGGGTCAGTATTTTGGTTTCCTGGTTGAATTGCAAGTATACTTGTCTGTGAACAGTGTTTGATGGTTGTGGTAAAATTGCTGTCATGTGATTTAATATTAGTGTGTTATACGTCTGTAACTATCCATGCAGAATGTATTTTATGTATCCACTTTCATGGGAATTTCCAGCATGTTGAGCATGATATTATCTTCAAAACATTTCATTCACAGCTCATTCATTCATTATAGAGCTGGGTGCTAAGTTTGATTAATTGGTATAATTAATAACACATAAAATAATTGATTAACCAATATTACGATTAGATTGATTGTTGTCGCAAAAATAATCAACTATTGTAATTAATGATTGCATATATATATATATATGTTAAAGATTTCTTTTTATCAGAGGTGAAATTGAAAAGAAAATCTGTAATGTAGAGG
>NW_013668262.1:158300-159099 GCF_000517525.1 Limulus polyphemus
TGGACTACAGTTTCAAACTTTGGACTACAGTTTCAAACTTTGGACTACAGTTTCACCCATTCAAGGCTCGTCATAACGTTATTCACGTATCTAAATTAATTTAGGTTACAATATGGTGAATTAAAGCAGACTCAAAACCCCATAGATATTGTAATTAATGTTTTTCTTATTATTACTATTTTTGGATTATTCCAACTATTCATATCTCGTATGAAATTAATCAATTAGTTAAATTTAACCGATTAATGATCTTTGATTAATTGATTATCAAATTTCACTAATTTCTTGAGTTCTACTTCATGATACAAGAAGCAAAATGAGCTAAAAAAAAGGAATACAATATATAAAAACATAATATGGTGCTAGAAAAATGATAGAACAATATATATATAAAAACATAATATGGTGCAAAAAATGATAGAACAATATATATAAAACATAATATGGTGCAAGAAAAATGATAGAACAATATATATATAAAAACATAATATGGTGCTAGAAAAATGATAGAACAATATATATAAAAACATAATATGGTGCTAGAAAAATGATAGAACAATATATATAAAAACATAATATGGTGCAAGAAAAATGATAGAACAATATATATAAAAACATAATATGGTGCAAGAAAAATGATAGAACAATATATATAAAAACATAATATGGTGCAAGAAAAATGATAGAACAATATATATAAAATCATAATATGGTGCTAGAAAAATGATAGAACAATATATATATATAAATAATATGGTGCAAGAAAAATGATAGAACAATATATATAAAATCATAATAT
>NW_013668262.1:159593-160502 GCF_000517525.1 Limulus polyphemus
TATATATAAAATCATAATATGGTGCAAGAAAAATGATAGAACAATATATATAAAAACATAATATGGTGCAAGAAAAATGATAGAACAATATATATAAAAACATAATATGGTGCTAGAAAAATGATAGATGGGGTAAGATTCAAGGTTACAAATAATTTTGGTGAAAACGCTTGGAGAAAACCAAACTTGTTTGCTGTGTTTGATATAACAGTTTCTGAACTGTTTTACTCTTTAAGTATATCTGAATTGTTGCTCTTCGTTTCTTGAACAACTTGTATGAGGTACGTATGATATATTTAAAACGTATATCTAATTAAAAATTTTTGTTTTATATAACCGATACTTGGCGAAACTCTATAATTGAGGGCCCCTCAGTGGCACAGCGGTATGTCTGCGGACTTACAACACTAGAAACCGGGTTTCGATACCCGTGGTGGGCAGAGCACAGATTAACCATTGTGTAGCTTTGTGCTTAACTACAAACAAACAAACAAACTGAAATTGAGGAAAAAAAAAGACAATTATACATTTCACAAATACATCATTTATTCACTTCCACAGTTTCGCCACAACGATACCTTTACTGACGAAAATCCATGATCGTGAATAAATGATGTATATGTGAAATGTACAGTTGTGTTGTTTATCCTTAATTCTGTAACTTTTGTTTTGGTGAAATCTTGTAAAGTGTAGGAGGAGATATTCGGGACTTTGAGTATTTTTTTATCCTTAATTCTGTAACTTTTGTTTTGGTGAAATCTTGTAAAGTGTAGGAGGAGATATTCGGGACTTTGAGTATTTTTTATCCTTAATTCTGTAACTTTTGTTTTGGTGAAATCTTGTAAAGTGTAGGAGGAGATATTCGGGACTTTGAGTATTTTTTATCCTTAATTCTGTAACTTTTGTTTT